>NC_056728.1:385924473-386034395 GCF_019279795.1 Protopterus annectens
GCTGCACTCTCCCTACATTCCTGATGTAAGGGCTCTGCTCAGATAGTACAGTCCCTAAATAAACTACCTCTGAGGTTACACCAGCTTGGACAATCTATTAAATAAATGCCCCTTTGATTGAGTTAGTGCAACCTCAGTAGTGGCATCTTTAAACACTGAATCTAAATTGCCCATTGATATACATGTCTTGTGATAGTCAGCGTATGTGCGTGTGTGTGTGTGTGTGTGTGTGTGTGTGTGTGTGTGTGTGTGTGTGTGTGTGTGTGTGTGTGTGTGTGTGTGTGTGTGTGTGTGTGTGTGTGTGTGTGTGTATGTGTGTGTGTGTGTGTGTGTGTGTGTGTGTGTGCGCGTGTGTGCATGTGTGCGTGTGTGTGTTCTGTAATGTGCTTGTGCTCCATTTATGATTATTTTCTCAGCCTTGCACCTCTGAGTGCTGGGATAGACTCTAGCTCCCCTTGCCCTGGAATTGGATCAAATGGGTAGTCAGAGAATGAATTAATGTTCTCAATTAATTTTTCTGTTGTCCTTCTAACAAATGTAGATGTTTGCCCAAAGGAGTTGTATTTTATTGCTCCTGACCTGCAATGTTAATGAATGATTTTTATTAACTAAGTTGCCTAGGAAATATTTGACCTGCCACTTGATATACCATATTGCATTCATTATATTAGGTTCCTTAACATCAGTTATTATTAACTTTTAAAGGTTTGCTGCTACATGTTTTTATATTTAACCATATAAAAATTAGATTTGAATTGTTAATGCAGTACTCATGAACTCCTCACTAGGTTCTGCCTTTGCTCCTATCCCGAAATGAAACCAACACTGCTCTGAGAAGGTACAGAATTTTTAAGACGTGAAGTGCTTTGGCTGTACTAAGAAAACTACTGAAGTGTTTATATGCAGCTGTTACTTGCTATTCTCGCAACCATAAACAGAGCAGCATATTAGATTAGCATACCTATTATTAAAGCATAACAAAGCCCTGCAGTTACAAATTACAGCAAAACTGTTAGGCAGTTTGGGTATCACCTGAGTTTCAGTTCTGCAACCATTACATTCTAGAGTTGCAGGTCATCTGTGGGGTGGATGTACAAATATATTAAGTGATAACAAGATGTCCAGCATAGGGGAAGCAATGCCTCCACAAGAGAAATAGACACAGCATGTCAATTGTTCATTCACTGAACTAAGATGACATAGTTCATTAAATAGCAGAACTGTTACTCTTGCTATCTTTATTATATTCTCTCAAGATGAAAGATATATTGATATATCGAATTTACATACAGGTGCATTCATTAATCACCTAGACCCAAACTGCAGCTGGTATGTTAGAAGTGAAAGTATGATGAGATACTTGGTTTATGCAAAATGTATATTTGTTATAGCCTTTTATATTGTATAGAAATGACACCATTGACAGCCACTAACGGTTTCTTTACCATATGTACCTATAACTAGTAAGACAAAGACATATCAGTACAAAAGCAACGTTCCTTACAAGTGCAAGAGCTGAGAGTAAGGACCTGCTAACACCCCAGTGATCTGCAGTGAAAGAGACAACAAGCACCAAAGTGACCACAATCACTAATAGTGTCTTTGCCAATGCTAAATGTTAGCATTGATGATGGACTGCAACAAAATCACATGAGAAAGATAGAGAGAAAGTGAGAGGCAGGGAGAATTATGAGATGATATACACCCTACAAGTCACAGTATGGACACATGAGAGAAATAGCTTGCCTATCAAGAACTTTATGAATTACAATCATATTTCTTGTTTTCTCATGTACATTCTCTGTGATGTTATATTTAACAAGCCTGAACAATGTATACATTAATTCAGCATACTTCAGATGCTAGATAAATACCAGAGAAGAAACATTGCCATCTTTAGCATCAAGTAGGCTTCAGAGTGGGAAAAAAAGAAAGTAAATGAATCCACACTGTCCTTGAGATGAACAAATTATTACACCTCAGAATTTATATACCATGGTGTTGCAAGACATATGCAGATATAATTCTGTCACTGCCTCCTTTGTATTATTTTTGTCTTACAGTTAAAACAGAGGATTAAGGCTTGTAGTCCTGGGTTTGATTCCCTCAGCCTTTATTTACCTGCTGTATGACTTTGAACAAGTCACTTAATCACACAGCGCTCCTGGACTGAGTCTGGAAAAGGTCCTTGTGGATCAGTGTTCTACCCCAGTTAACAAATACAAATTAATCAATTAATATATATTTATATTAGTGCAATAACAAATGCAAGTCAAAATTCAGCAATTAAAAAGACTTGCTTTAGTTTGCTGTTGTTACTATTGGCAATAAAACGCAACCTGATTGATATTTTTGAGGTGCTCCATTCATGCAGTGATCGACAGTTTATCAATTGTCCTACAAAGAAGTTTTGGAAAGTTATGTATGATGATAGTGGGAGTAAACACACAGGATGTAATGATGTATCTCTTCCAGAGTGGTAATCAAAAAGAGTTCTCTGTAGCATTGTTTGTATAATTTTGTTAGTCAGGAATGTCAGCCTGAGAGTGGGAGAAAAAAAATAAGTGATACAGTTAGCAGAAGAAATCAGAATAAACTGCTCATGTCTGGCTGTCAGAGGAAGGGAGCTACATATATGACCACTAATTGTATATTTTACATACTGGCCTACAACTGGTGAGGAAAAACCCTATCACTGCAGAAGGAATACTTTCAAGTAGACAAAGGGACAAAAGATCCACTGATAATAACCTATTTATTTGCCTTGGAATGGACCACAAGCACCAAAGATTTACACGTATGGCTTATACTGAGTAATGTGGAAAATTACTATGCTAAGTTGTCTCACTGCACACACAAATAAGTTCAAACTGAGCATGCAAATCACTGTTTAGTGCCTTGCATAAATAGTGGGCTTGTTTGCATGGATCTTTTTCAGCCCAGCAATTTATGCTTTAGTACTGTTTTTTCTAATACGTTACTTTGGCAGTCCTTCTAGTACCATGCCAGTAGGTATAACATAGTAAGTAGTACTGATATTGGTCTAAATTCAGTTTCATAGCATACATGTTCTTGTTTTATCCTATAGCATTTTAGGATAAACAGCCATACCTTTACAATTGTCCAGAATTTCAGAGAATGTCCATATTTTTACCACATATTTTTTGTCTGCTCCATATAAAAGGTATGGTTTTCCTGGAAAATCTTAGTTATATAATGCTCCAGCTCTGCTGTGCACCCATCTCTATTACAGGAAATCATTCATGTGCCACATTAATGATTACTACTTACCATAATCTACAGTCTGGTCAGTTATTGATTATAGCTCACCAGTATCCAAATTTCAGTCTATTACTGATTATAACTCACCAATAGTCATATTCAAGTAATTACTGATTATGCTTCAAAAATATCCACATTCCTGTCATTTATTGATTATAACTAACCAGTATCTACATTCTAGTTGGTTACTGATTATAGATCACAGGTATCCATGCTCTTGTTATTTACTGATTATAGCTCATGACTATCCCCATTCCAGTCATTTACTGGCTATACCTCACCATTATCCACATTCCATTCAAGCAATAATTACACTTTACCATTATCCACATTCCTGTCATCTACTGATTATAGCTCACCAATATTCAAATTCCAGCAAGGTGTTGATTATAGGTCACCAGTAGCCACACTGTAGTCAGTGAAAGATTATAGCTCACCGATGCTTATATTCCATGCTTATATTCCATTCATTTATTGATTACAACTTACTAGTAACAACAGTTTAAGTCAGTTACTGATTATAGCTTACCAGTAGCCACATTCTAGTCAATTACTGATTATAGCTCACCACTATCCACATTGCAATCCATTACTGATTATAACTCACCACTATTCACATTCCAGTCTATTACTGATTATACCTCACCAATATCCAAATTCCTTTCAATTAATGATTATGGCTCACCAGCATTTACATTCCAGTCGATTACTGGTTATAGCTCACCAATATGCACATTCCTGTCAATTATTGATTATAGCTCTCCAGTATCCACATTCTAGTCAGTTACTGGTTGTAGATCATCAGTATCCACATTCCAGTAAATTACTCATTATAGCTTACCAGTATCCATATTACAGCCAATTATGGACAATAGTTCCCTAAAATCCACATTCTTGTCAATTGAGGATTACATCAAACCAATATCAACATTTCATTTGGTTACTGATTATAACTCACCAGTAGCCACATTCTAGTCAATTACAGATTATAATTAATCAATATCCACATTCTTGTCAGTTACTTATTATAACTTTCCAATATCCACATTACTATCAATTAGTGATTAGAGCTCATTAGTATTGTCACATTCTAGTCAGTTACTGATTATAGCTCACCAGTAGTCACATTCTAGTCAATTACTGATTATAACGCAAAAGTATCCACATGCCTATTTTTACTGATGTTAGCTCATCACTATGCACATTACAGTCAGTTACTAATTATAGACCACCAGTATCAACATTTCATTTAACGTTGTCACCTCACAGCAAGAGGTTCTCTGGTTCAATTCTCGGCTGAGGTGCCTTCTGTGCGGAGTCTACATGTCCTCCCTGTGGTCGCGTGGGTTTCCGCTGGGTGCTTCGGTTTCCTCCCACATCCCAAAGACATGCTGTAGGTGGACTGGACACTCCAACTTGGCCCTAGGCATGAGTACATGTGTGTGTGTGCCTTCTGTGGAAGGTTGGGTGCCGGGCTTGCAACTCGACATCGTAAAACTCTACTGCCAATCATGAGCGGACAGGTGATTTGCTGTGGTGACACCTAACCGGGAAAAGCCGAAAGAAGAAGTATCAACATTTCATTCTGTTATTTATTTGTAACTCACCAATATTGATATTCCAGTCAGATACTGATTACAAATGACCAGTATCCATGTTCATGTTATTTAATGATTTTAGCTCAGCAGTACCCACTTTCACATCAATTGCTGGTTATAGCTCACCAGTATTAATATTCCAGTCAATTACTGATTATTGCTCACTAGTATATACATTTCAGCCAATTACTGATTATAGCTCACCAGTGTCAACATTCTAGTCAATGGCTGATTGTAGCTCACCAGTATCCACATTCTTGTTAATTAATGATTATAACTCACCAATATCAACATTCCGAATACAGCTCATCAGCATTTACACTGTAGTCAATTACTGATTATAGCTCAGCAGTATTCACATTCTAGTTAATTACCGATTATAGCTCACCAGTAACCACATTCCAGTCAGTTACAAATTACCCTTCAACATCATACCCCTCAACTTTCCAGATTTTTGCAGAATGCCCAGATTTTTGACTCAGAATGTTGGTCTGTTCCTCACAAAATTTGTGGTTTACTGAATTTTTTTGACCAATTGGTGATGACTGAATTCACTATATAATGACAAGCATTTGAGTTGCTGACTTCATAGCCATCAGAAAATGCATGGTAACACAAGAACATTTATTCTAGAAACTTTCTAAGTTTATAAGAACAATATTTAAAATGTGTCCCCTATTTTGGGGGCTTTATCTCCCCAGTATATCTGACTTTGTCCAGATTTTTTGTGCTAAGAGGTTGAGATCTATGTTCTCCATTACCCATATTACAGTCAGATACTGATTATACCTTACCAGTATCCACATTCCAACCAGCTACTGATTGTAGATTACCAGTGTCCACATTCCAGTTAGTTACTGATTATGGTTCAACAGTATCCACATTCCAGTCACTTACTGATTATAGCTCAACAGCATCAACATTCTAGTTACTATCTGATTATAGCTCACCAATATCCACATTACAGTCATTTACTGAATATAGCTCACCAATATCCACATTCATGTCAAATACTGATTATAGCTTGCCAGTTTCCAGATTCCAGTCATTTATTTATTATAGCTCACCAATATCCACATTCATGTCAAATACTGATTATAGCTCACCAGTATCCACATTCTAGCTGATCTCTGATTGCAGCTCATCAGTATTCACATTCTAGTCACTTACTGATTACAGCTCACCAATATTCACTTTCTTGTCAGATAGAGATTATAACTCACTACTAACCACATTGTAGTCAATTACTGGTTATAGTGCACAAGTATTAATGTTTTAGTCAGTTACGGATTATAGCTCATCAGTATCCAAATTCCTGTCAATTACTGATTATAGCTCATAAGTACCACATTTCAGTCAGCTACTGATTACAGCTCTGCAGTATGAACATTCCTGTTATTTACTGATTATAGCTTACCTTTATTAGTATTCCAATCACTTACTAATTATAACTCAAGAATATCTGCATTCCAGTCAGTTACTGATTATAGCTCACCAGCATCCATATTCCAGTAAATTACTGATTATGTATCACCAGTAGTCACATCACAGTCAGTTACAGATCATACCTTAACAGTATCCACATTACTGTTAGATACTGATGATAGCATACCTGTATCCCCATGGCAACTGCTTACTGATTATAGATTGCCAGCATCCAAATCCCAGTCACTTACTGATTATAGTTCAATAGTATCCACATACCATTCACTAACTGATTATAGCTCATCAATATCCATATTCCAGTCAACTGATTACAAATCACCAGTAGCCACATTCTAGTCAATTACAGTTTATAGCTCACCGATATTCCACATTCCAGTAATTTACTGACTGTAACTCACCTGTACCCATATTACAGTCAGTTAATGATTTTAGCTTACTAGTTTCTACATTCCAGTTAGTCACTGATTATACATTGCCAGTGTACTGATTACAGCTCGTCACTATCCACATTCCAGTCAGTTACTGATTATAGCTCACCAAAATCTATATTCCAGTCAACGACTGATTACATATCACTAATAACCACACTCCAGTCAATTACTGTTATAGCTCACCCGTAGCGACATTCCAGTCACTTATGGATTATAGCTCACCAATATCCACATTCCTGTCAGTTACTGATTATAGATCATCAGTATTCATGTTCTAGTCAGTTACTAATTGTATCTCACAAATATCTATATTCCTGTCAATTACTGGTTATACATCACCAGTATCCACATTTTGGTCAATTACTGATTGAGCCACATCAGTAGTCAGTTACTGATTGGAGCTCAAAAGTATCCACATTCTAGTAAATTATAGACTGTGGCTTACAGGTACTGATTATAACTCACCAATAGCCACATTCCAATCAATTACTGATTGTAGCTCACCAGTATCCACATTCAGCCAGTTATTGATTATAGCTCAATAACATCCATATTCTTGTCAGTTACTGATTATACCTCGCCAATATCCAAATTGCTATCAGTTGCTGATTATACCTCATCATTTCCACATTGTTGTCAGTTACTGATTATACTGCAACAGTATTCACATTCTAGTCAATTACTGATTATTACTCACCAGTATCTACATTCCTACTAATTACTGATTATAGCTCACCAGTGTCCACCTTCATTCTAATTACTGATTATAACTCATCAGAAGTCACATTCTAGTTAATTACTGATGATAGCTCGCCAGTAGCCACATTCCAGTCATTGATTATAGCTTTAGTCTTCACATTGTAGTCAATTAATGTCTGTTGCTCACCAATAGACATATTCCAATCAATTACTGATTATAGGTCACCAGTAGCTACTTTACAGTCAATTACTGGTTATAGATCAGGGGTAGCCCCATTTCAGTTAGTTATGGTTTATTGCACACCAATATCCATAATTCAGTAATTTATGGATTATAATTCACCAGTGGCCACATTTCAAGCAAATACTGATTTTAGTTCATCAGTATCTACATCCTAGTCAATTACTAATTATAGCTCAGCAGTATCCACATTCTTGTCAATTACTGATTATATCTCACCAATATCCAAATTTCTATCAGTTACTGACTACAACTCATCATTTTCCACATTGTAGTAAATTACTGATTATAGCATATTCCACTCACTTATTGTTGTATTGCTCACCAGTATCTATATTCCTATCAGTTAATGATTACAGGTCACAAATGTCCCACATTCATTTCAATTACTAATTATAACTCACCAATATTCACATTCTAGATAATTACTTATTACAGCTCACTAGTATGCATGCTCCCGTCAGTTACTGACTATTGTTCACCAGTAACCACATTCCAGTTAGTTACAGATTACACCTCACCAGTATTCACATTCTATTCAATTATTGATTATAGCTCACCAACATTCATCTTCCTGTCAGTTACTGATTGTAGCTTAGCAATATCCACCTTCCAGTCAATTACTGATTGTAGCTCACCAGTATCCACATTCCAGTAAATTACTTACTATGGCTTACCAAAATCCACATTCCTGTCAATTGCAGACTATACACTGCCAAAATCTACCTTCCAATAAGTTACTGATTATAACTCCCTAGTAATCACATTCTAGCCAATTACTGATTATAGCTCACCAGTATCCACATTCGAGTCAATTTCTAATTACATCTCACCAGTTTTGCATTCTTCTCAGTTACTGATTATAGCTCACCAGTAACCACATTCCTATCAATTACTGATTACAGCCCGACATTATCACCATTGTAGAAATTTACTGATTATAGTTCTGTAGTATTCACATTCTAGTCAATCACCGATTACAACTCACCAATATTCTCATTCTACTGATTATAGCTCACCAGTATTAACATTCCAGTAAAATACTGACTATAGCTTACCTGAATCCACATTCCTGTCAATTACCCATGATAGCACACAAGTATCCACATCAAAGTAAGTTACTGGTTCTAACTTACCAGTAGCCACATTCCAGTCAATTGCGATTTTACCTCACCAGTATCCACATTCTAGTCAGTTGCTAATTATAGCTCATCAGTACACAAATTTGTGTGAATTACTGAGTATAGATCACTATTATCAACATTCCACTCAGTTACTGATTATCGCTCATTTGTATCCACATTCCAGTCACCTACCGATTAGAACTCACCAGTAGCTGCATTTCATTCAGTTACTAATTGTAGCTTTCCAGTAATCAAATTCTAGTCAATAAATGATTCTAGTTCATCAATATCCTCATTCTTGTTCATTAATGATTACAGCTCACCAATATCCACATCCCTGTCAATTAATGATTATAGCTCACCAGTATTCACATTCTAGTGCATTACTAATTATAGCTCACCAATAAACACATTCCTGTCAATTATTGATTTTAGCTCACCAGTAGACACATTGTAGTCAATTACTCATTATAGCTAACCAGTACTTACATTCTAGTCAGTTACTGATTATAACCCACCCTTATCCACAGTAATGTCAGTTACACATCATAGATCAACAATGTCCAATTTCCAGTCCACTAATGATGACAGATCACCAGTAGACACATTCCAGTTAATTACTGGTTATAGCTCTCCAGTAGTCACATTCCAATTAGTTACTGATTATAGCTTGCCAAAATACGTTTTCCAGTCAATTACTGATTACTGATCACTAGTATCCACACTGCAGTCTGTTACATACTATAGCTCACCAATATCCACATTCCATTTAGTTACAGGTTATAGCTCAACAGTATCCACATTCCAGTCGCTTACTCATAATAGTCACCAGTATCCCTTTTGAGGTAGTTACTAATTTTAGCTCACTTGTATTTATATTCAAGTTAAATACTGTTTATAGCACATATGTATCCACATTACAGTCAGTTACTGATTTTAGCTCACCAATATCTACATTCCAGTCAATTACTGATTATTACCCATTAGTATTCACACTACAATCAGTTACTTATTATAGCTCCCCAGTTTCCTCATTAAATTCAGTTACAGGTCATAGCTCATCAGTATCCACATTCCTGTCACTTACTAATTATATTTACCAGTATCCTTTTTGAGTCAGTTACTAATTTTAGCTCACTTATATTTACATTTAAGTCAAATACCGATTATAGCTCACCACTATCCACCTTCCAGTAATTTACTGATTATAACTCACCAGTAGCCAAATCTTAGTCAACTACTGATTATAGCTCACCAGCCAGTATCTACCTTATTGTCAAATTCTAATTATGTCTCACAAGTTTCCACATCTTATCAATTACTGATTATAACTCACAGATATCCACATTGTAGTCAATTACTGACTATAGCTAACCAGTATCCACACTCAAGTCAATTAATAATGATTATAGCTTATAATATCCATTTTCTAGTCAGTTATTGATTATATCTTATCAATATCCACATTCCAGGCAGTTACAGATTGTATTTCACCAGTACCCACATTACAGTCAATTACTCATTATAGCATATTTGTATCCTAATTCTAGTCAATTACTGATTGTAGCTCGCCAAATTACTGATTTTACCCCACCAGTAGAGTAACATTCTATTACTTTACTGTTTAGAGCTCAACGGTATTCACATTCCTATCAATTACTGTTTTTAGTTCACTGGTAGCCACATTGTAGTTAATTCCTGATTACAACTCACCATTACTTACATTCTAGTTGATTACTTATCACAGCTCACCCATGTCCACATTACAATCAGTTACTGATTGCAACTCACCAATATCCACACTTCTCTCAGTTACTGATTTCAGCTCACTAGTGACCACACTGTAGTCAATTACTGAGTATAGTTCATTAATACCCACATTACAGTCAGTTACTGATTGTAGCTAACCAATATTCACATTCAAGGACATTATTAATTATATCTGATTAATATCCACATTTCTGTCAATTTTACATTTTAGCTCACTAGTAGCATCACTGTAGTGAATTACTGATTATAGCTCACCAATATTAAATTCTAGTCAATTACTCATTACAAGTCACCCATATCCATATTACAATCAGTTAGTGACTACAGATCACCAATGCTGACATTCCAGTCAGTTACTGGTTATAGCTCACCTGTATCCACATTCCAGTCAGATACTGATTATAGCTTACCAATATCCATATTCCGGTCAGTACTAGATTACAGATCTCAAATATTCACATTTAAGTCAATTACTGCTTATAGCTCTCCAGTAGCCCCATTCCAGTATGTTACTGATTATAGTTCAACAACACATATATTCTAGTCAGTTGCTGATTATTGCTCACTAGTATCCACGTTATAGTCAGTTGCTTATTAAAGCTCATAAATATTCACATTCCAGTCAATTACTGATTTTAGTCACCAGTATCCACGTTTGAGCTTGTGCCACATAGAAGGACTTTCTGACCACAATGGCAATGTGGTGGTTGAAGGAGAGGTTGCTGTCAACCTGTGTCCCCAGATCTCTTATAATGCCTTCAGTGTTCAGTGGACTCCCATCTATGTGGTAATTAGTGGCAACTGAGTTTTTCTCAAAGGGGATGATGACACATTTTTTGGCATTAAGCTTAAGGCCATGGTTTTGGTACCAGTCACTGGTCAAACTGTGGCCTTTCTGTAGGATGTTTGCATCACTTGGGGAGTTAATAATGGATCCCAGTTTGCAGTTATATGTTAACTTGGTCAGCCATAGTCCCTCCGTGTTGGCCTGGATGTTTGAGAAGTAGATGCCAAACAGGAGAGGACCCAGGACCAATCCCTGTGGTACACCATTCATGACTGGTCAGTAGTCTGACTTAGAGTCCACTACTTTCACACTGTGGGTTATATCTGTGAGCCAGTTTGTAACTCACCTAGTGATATAGGGGTTGATACCTAGTTTGGTGAGTTTATCAATAATTCCTAAGTGGGGAATGGTATCAAAAGCCTTGGCCAGATCGAGGTAGGCTGTATGAACTGCCTTCGTACATGCCTTCTGCATGCCAATCAGTTAATGATTATAGCTCACCAGTATCCATATCCCATTCAGATAATGATCAAACCTTACCACTATCCATAGTCCAGTCAGTTACTAAATTTAGTTCACCCATAGCCATACTCTAGTCAGCTATGATTATAGCTCACCTGTGTCCAAATTACAGTCAGTTGCTAATTATAGATAACAAATAGCAGCACTCCAATTAGTTACTGATTATATCTCACCAGTATCCGCATTCCAGTCAGTTACTGATTTTAGCTCACCAGTATCCACATTCCAGTTAATTAATGTTTATAACTTGCCAGTGTCCACATTCTATTCAATTACTGCTGGTAGCTTACCAGTATCCACATTCGAGTTTGTTACTGATTGTAGCTCACCAGTAACCACATTCCAGTCAATTGTTCATTCTAGTACACCAATATTATCATTATATTAAATTGCTGATTATAGCTCATCAAATTACTGATTTTAGCTCACCAGTAACCATGTTGTAGTCAATTATTGGTTATAGCTCACCAGTATCAACATTTGAATCAGTGAATGATTATAGCTCACCAATATCCACAGTCCATTCAATTAGTGATTCTAGATTACCAATATCCAAATTCCAGTTATTGATTATAGATCACCAGTTTCTACATTCTAATCAATTACTGATTATAGCTCACCAATAGCAGCATTCATTCAATTACTGATTTTAGTTCATCTATAACCTTATTGTAGTCAAATTACGGATCATAGCTCACCAGTATCCACATTATAGTCAGTTACTGATTATAGATCACAAGTAGCCACATTCCATTCTGTTACTGGTTATAGCTCAACAGTATCCATATTCCTGTTATTTACTGATTGCAGCTCACAACTATCCATATTCCAGCCAGTTAAAGATTACCAACTCACAAGTAGCCATATTCCAGTAAGTTACTGATTATAGCTCACCAATATCCACATTAGAGTCACATACTGATTATAGCTTACTATTATTCACTTTCTAACTGGTTATTCATTATAGAGTGCCAGTGTCCAAATTGCAGTCAATCACTGATTACAGCATAACAGTATCCACATACCACTAATTATAGCTCTTCAAAATCCATATTGCAGTCAACTACTAATTACAGATGCCCAGTAGCCAGATTCCATTCAATTGCTGATGGTAACTCACCTGTATTCACATATGAGTCATTAACTGATTATACTTCACCAGTGTCCAGATTCCAGTCAGTTACTGATCATTGCTCTCCAGGATCCACATTCCAGCCACTTACTGATTATAGCTCACCAAATCTATATTCCATTCAACTACTAATTACAGATCACCATTAGCCACATTCCAGGCAACTACTGGTTATAAGTCACCAGCAGCCAGATTTCATATAGTTACTGATTATAGCTCACCAATATTCTCATTCCTGATATTTACTGATTATGGCTCATAGAATTCATATTCTAGTCAGATACTGATTGTACCTCACCAATATCCTCATTCCAGTGAGTTACTGATTATAGCTTCCTAGTATCCACATTCAAGTCAATTACTCTTTATATCTCATTACTTTCCATATTCCCATGAATTACTCATTGAAGCACACTAGCATCCTCATTCTAGTCAATTACTGATCATAGCTCGCCGGTAACCACATTCCAGACACTTACCATTATAGTTCACCAGTATGCATATTCCAGTCAGTTGCTAATTATAGCTCACCAATATCCACATTCCAGTCAGTTACTTATTACAGCATACTAATATACATATTCCAGTCAGTTATTGAATAAAGATCACTAGTACCCACATTCTAATCAATTGCTGATTATACCTCACCAATATCCACATTTTGTCAATTATTGATTTTAGCTCAATGGTAGCCACATTATAGTCAATTACTGATTATAGCTCACCAGTATCAAAATTCTAGTCAATTACTGATTGTAACTCACCAGTGGCCAAAAACCAATCGGTTAATGATTATAGCTCAGCAGTATCCACATTCCTGTTATTTACTGATTATAGTTCACCCAAATCCACATTCCAATCACTTACTACTTATAACTCAATAGTATCATCACTATTCACATTCCAGTCACTTACTACTTATAACTCATCAGTATCCACATTCCAGTCTGTTTCTCATTATTGTTCACCAGTATCCACGTTTCCAGTCAGCTACAGATTATAGATCAGCAGTGTCCACATTCCAGTCATTTACTGACCATATCTAATGAAAATCCACATTCTTGTGAAATACTAATTATAGCACACCAGTATCCACATGCCAGTAAGTTACTGATCATAAATCACCAGTAGACTTATTCCAGTCAATTCCTGATTATAGCTCAGCAGTATCCACATTCTTGTCAGTTACTGATTATTGTTCACCAATATCCACATTCCTATCAATTACTAATTATAGCTCACCAGTATCCACATTGTAGTCAGTTACTGATTATAGCTCACCAGAAACAACATTCCAGTCAGCTATCGACTGTAGCTGACCACTATCCACTTTTCAGTCAGGTACTGTTTGTAGCTCACCACAATACGTATTCCAGTCAGTTACTGTTTATAGCTCAGATAAAAAAATGAAATACTTCTAACTTCTGAACAAAAACCAACCATTAAGTACAAAAAGTGCAGATAGGAAATTCCGGTGGAATCGTACCAGTTTATTCCAAGTCCAAAGGCACAAAGACACACAATATCACAGCAACATGAACGCAAATTAATATCCACAAGCGTTTTGATCTTGTATTAAAGACTTCATCAGATGAATGACAAATCCATTAGTGACCTGTTATATATAGTTCCATTAATTAAATAATCAACTAATCAAATAAAATTAATTAAAAACACTTAAAACCAAGTTCTCATCAATTGTTATTATAAAACCATTCAGTATATATGTAGGTTATAAATTACGCTAAAAAATTCATTGCAGATTATGTATAAATAAGTACCCTATTACAATTTTAAGAATTCATTAAAAAAATATATAATAAGAAATAAATAAATAAAAATAAATTTCATTCTGCATCTAATACCATTGTCTCTCAATTGATTACTGCCATCTCATGGCAAATCTAGGTAATGCCTGTTTCATCTTTATAATTTGGCAGACCTTAGTTTTAATAAGGGTTTGATAGAAATAAATTCATTTAACCCTGGGAGGTGGTCTGCTTGTAGGGAAACCTGCCACCATAATTCCTTAAATTCTATTGTGTCCTCCCAAGGACCACCTCTAATATTGGTTTTAATTTGTTCCAAAACCATGAATCCAAAATCAGCTTCTGGGCAATTTTTAAAGTGCTTAAAAAGTGCATTAGTTTCTTTATTGACTGAAATTTCATATATGTGCTCATATATCCTTCTCTTGAGCATTCTTTCGGTTTTTCCAATATAAAAGGACACGATAGAATTTAGGGAATTATGGTGGCAGGTTTCCCTACAAGCAGACCACCTCCCTGGTTTAAATGAATTTATTTCTATCAAACCCTTATTAAAACTAAGGTCTGCCAAATTATAAAGATGAAACAGGCATTACCTTGATTTGCCATGAGATGGCAGTAATCAATTGAGAGACAATGGTATTAGATGCAGAATGAAATTTATTTTTATTTATTTATTTCTTATTATATATTTTTTAAATGAATTCTTAAAATTGTAATAGGGTACTTATTTATACATAATCTGCAATGAATTTTTTAGCGTAATTTATAACCTACATATATACTGAATGGTTTTATAATAACAATTGATGAGAACTTGGTTTTAAGTGTTTTTAATTAATTTTATTTGATTAGTTGATTATTTAATTAATGGAACTATATATAACAGGTCACTAATGGATTTGTCATTCAACTGATGAAGTCTTTAATACAAGACAAAAACGCTTGTGGATATTAATTTGCGTTCATGTTGCTGTGATATTGTGTGTCTTTGTGCCTTTGGACTTGGAATAAACTGGTACGATTCCACCGGAATTTCCTCTCTGCACTTTTTGTACTTACTGTTTATAGCTCACCAGTATCCACATTCCAGTCAGTTGATTATTATAGTTTATCAGTATCCACATTCCAGTCAGTTACTAATTGTTTATCATCGATATCCACAGTTTAATTATTTTTTATATTTCACCAATATCCACATTTTGTCAGTTACTGATTTTAGCTCATCAGTAGCCAAATTATAGTCAATTACTGATTATAGCTTACCAGTATTTACATTCTAGCCAATTACTGATTATAGCTTACAGGTAGCCACATTCCAGTCAGTTTCTGATTATAGCTCAGTGGTAGCCACATTATTGTTATTTTCTGATTATAGTTCACCACTAACCACATGCAAGTCAGTCACTAATTATAACTCACTGATATCCACATTCCAATCAGTTAGTGATTAGAGCTCACCAGTACCCACATTCCAGTCACTTACTGACTATTGCTCACCAGTATCCAGATTCCAGTCAGTTACTGATTATAATCACCAGTATCTACTTTCAAGTTAGCTACTGATTTCAGCTCACCAATATCCACATTACAGTCAACTACTGATTACAGATCATCTGTAGCCACATTCCATTCAATTACTAGTTTTAGCTCACAAATAGCTCTATTTCAGTTTGTTAATGTTTGTAGCTCACAAACATCCACATTCCCGTCATTTACCGATTATATCTCACCAATATCCACATACCAGTCAGTTACTGATTGTAGATCACCAGTATTCACATTCCAGTTAATTATTCATTGTAGCACACCAATATCCATATTCTAGTCATTTGCTGATTATAGGGCACCAGTACCCACATTCCAGTTATAAATTATAGCTCACCAGTATCTATAATCCAGTCAATTGTTTATTATAGTGCACGAGTATCTACATTCCAGTCAGTTACTGGTTAAAGTTCACCATTATCCGTATTTCACACAATTATTGATTATAGATCACCAGTAACCACATTCCAGTCACTTACTGATTATAGCTCACCAATATCCATATTCCTGTCAATTACTGATTATAGCTCACCAGTATCCCCATTCCAGTCAGTTACTGATTATAGCACATCATTAGCCACATTCCACTCAATTATGGATTAATGTTCACCAGTATCCACTTTCCAGTTATTTATGTATTATAACTCACCAGTATCCACATTTCAGTCAGTTACTGGTTATAGCTCACCAGTAGCCACATTCTAGTCTGCTTAGCTCCACCACCTTCATTGTTAATTTTTGGAAGCTTCTTCATATACTAAATGGTATGTCCCTTGTCTGCATAACTGAAACAATACATCTTGAAGCTTTGTTAACAAATCCATTTCACAATCGACATTCCACAAATGCATGCTAAGTAGTATTTTCCTTTCGTCTATAGTAACTGTAGTGATTATTGTTGTTGTTTTTTATAGTGTGTTTGTTTTTTAATGAAGGTAGGTTGAGAATAAGGAGTAACATAGGAAGGTGGTGCTGTTGGTTTGGGTGGGCAGGCTAGACTAATAGGAAAAAAATATTGGTCCGCTTATTAAAATCTGAAATATTATACAACTGTTTTCCTCCCATATCCACAAGTTATCTATAGGGCTACATGTATCCCGGGTGTGAATGAATGTCTGTGATTGTACAAACTGCAATGGTTTAGCACCCTGTCCAACTTAAGTTTCAGACTCCAAATTGCCCAAAGATGTGTGTGAATGAATGTGTGTGAGTGTACTTAACGCAATGGCCTAGCTTCGTGTCCAGCGTACATTTCTCTGCCTTGCAACCATTGAGACACAGGATATGTTTCAGCTCCCCAGCTACTATGAACTGGATTAAGTAGGTAACTGAAAAATGAAATTAAGAATATTGCAGTCCTAAATTAGTAGGAAGTGAATGTGAGATGGCCGTATTGAATCGTGGTCTGCAATTTATACCTACTGCTCTTCCTAGGAAACATGTCACATATATTGAAATCTTTCAATTAATACGTAAATTACATCTATGTGATTTTTTTTTTTGAAAGGGATACATACATGGAAGTTTTGGATGAACATAGTGATTTAGACTCTGGTGAAGGTTTTTTCACATGTGATTCTTCCCTATCGGATTGTAATGATGAAGTAAATGCTTATTGTCTATTAGACACTGTGAAGGCACCAGTTAAAAGTACTTTCATTCTGCCTTTTAAGCATGAGGGAATTTCGCATTTTTCATCTATGATACATCATTCAGTGGATGATATTTTTATGAAATTCTGGGGCAATAAAAATGCTATATGTTACAATTTAAGTAAAAGAGAGTGGCAAACTTTACAAAATATGAGCAAGAGAAAAGTTAAACCTTCTGATAAGGGTAATAAAATAGTGGTATTACATTTTACTCAATATTTAAAAATGTGTATGGATCATCTAAATATGAGAGATGTGTATAAAGTATCTAGTGTTGTTGAATATGAGCAAGCTGTAAAAAATTTTAAAGACGTCTTGTTAAAAGGTTTTAGACTTGGATATTTGTCTAAAAAAGAGGTGAAATTTAATACAGATAATTGTACTTTGGCTAAATTTTATTGTTTACCCAAGGAACATAAAGATCTAATGAATCCACCGGGTCGCCCCATAGTAGCGGCTAGTAATTATCTTTTGCATAATATTGGAATTAGGTTGCATTGTTACTTAACTAAATTTGTAATAACTCTAGATTCCTAAATAAAAGACTCTTTTGACTTTTTAGATAAGATTAAATGTGTGTTTTGGGAAGAAGATTGTTATTGGATTACATTAGATGTTAAGAGCCTATACACAAATATTAAACATTCAATAGGTATTGAGGCTTTTAAATTCTTTTTGGGTGATAGTCCAGTTTCAAATTATATTATTGAATTAATCTATTTTAGTTTAATCAATAATTACTTTGAATTTAATCAGGTAGTTTATCAGCAGATACAAGGTACAGCTATGGGGGCTCCTTTTGCCCCAATGTATGCTAACCTGGTGATGGGATATTTTGAGATTATTTTTTATATAGATTAGAATTTTTTAAAAAGTATGTAATTCATTATTTTAGGTTTATTGATAATTTCATTTTTTATGTAAGGGGGTAGTTCATTAATACAAGATTTTGTTAATATATTAAACTCTAATCAGTTAGGTTTAAGGTTTAAAGGTTTACAAAGTGGTAGTTCTATTATTTTTTTTTGGATTTGATCCTAAAAGGTAATATCAGAGATGGAAAATTATTACTAGCATAAATAGAAAATTTGGTGACAATGGCCATTTTTTTAGATGGAAGCAGTTGCCATCCAGCTCATGTTTTGAATTCCTTACCTTATGCTGAGTTAGTAAGAGTTGTAGGTTATGTAGTGAACCTGATATCTTAGAAAAATACATTTTTAATTCTTGTCAGATGTTTATAAATAGGGGATATGCCTTGGAAGTTATTAAAAAGGCTTTACAGAAGTTATGTTTTCCGGATAAAAGGAATAGTAGCAAATATAATAATAATACATTGCAGAGAATAATAAATGAAGAAAGTAGAAAAATGTGTAGTACAAACTGGAGGGCACCACCACGTAACAAAATCTTCTTTATTAAAATAACAGAATGAGCGCTTTCGCGTGCATCCACAAAGGCACGCTTCTTCAGATTCAATGAACAATAGTAAAACACATTCATTATATCTACAAACATTATTGAAATTAGAAATTAATTAACCTATAGTAATGGTTCTTCACTCTTTCAATTAATTATAGCAGCGTGTAGCCTGAAAACAATTAGCTACCAATTTTCTAAAGAATTCAAGTTAAAGTGCCAAGCTTATAAAAAAGAGTGTTTGCTGTTTATGCAACCATTAAATACAGCATTCTAATACTTAGTAAAACTATATCTGAAGTGATCTAATAAATAGGCTCCATATTATAAAAACCTATATATACAAAACTTAAAAGAGTTCAGTATATGCATATGACTACACCTTAAAGTTAATAATTTTAAAAAATATATATGTATATATTAGCCTATATACATATTCTGAGAGAAAAATGTATGTTATTAGATATTAAACGCCATCATTCCATTCACAGCCTCTATTCTAAAGTAATTCATATCAATTCTATATAAAGATGCATTTTTATACAAATATGTGCTGAAGTATGACCTAGAAAAAATAATAATAAAATAAGTAAATAAATAAGTAGATACACGTTCTCATAAATTCATATAAAGAATTCTTCACATAACATGAAATATAATACTAAATACAGGAATAAAAGCTAAATAATAAGGAAAATCCTTATACAATAGACAGATATTCCATGTTGTATTAATATTTTCGTCTTTTCAAATGTGATCTGATACTCACATATGTATTCAAACCTGGAGAACTTTGAGCTCTAAATTTAAAAATCCAATTTAATTCTATATTCTCAAGGTCATTAAAGTTGTCACCTTTTCTAATATTCATTTCTTTCTTTTGTAGTACTCTAAATAAAAACTTATGTTCTGGATAATCTATAATATGTTTGGCCAGAGCATTCTTTTGATCAGCTTTTTTGATAGCATAAATATGTTCTTGTATCCTATCCCTGAGCCTCCTTGTGGTCATGCCTATATAAAAGGCCGGGCATGACTCACAGGTGGCCAGGTAAATAACGTTGCTATCCTCACAGTTTGCAGTACACTTAAATTCAAAGTTGAATAATAACTCAGAGTGGAAGAATGTCTTTTCCTTAGATATCCATGCACATGAACTACATTTCCCACAGGGGTGGGTTCCTCTAGTGTTATTCATAAATGGATTATAGGTTATCAAAGATCTATGCAGTTTTTCATCACAGAGTATCCGTTTCAAGTTCTTTGAATTCTTGTATACAAAGTTCGGTCTTACACCAACCAATTGTTTAATATCTTCATTTGTTGTAAGAATAGGCCAATTCTTTGAAATAACATCTGTTATATATTTGTTATCACTTGTATAAGTAATAATACATCTAACGTAGTCTGAATTTATTTTTGAAAAGTTTATATAATTACTTTTAGATGAAAAATTCCAAGTTCTTCCTACATCAGAATAACTAGAGTACTTATGACCCCTAGATATATCATTCTCTTGTATAAATGAATCTTTAATATTTCTAACCATATCTAGGTTATATTTCCTATCCTGAAACATTTTTTCTAGTATGTCAAATTCATGATTCCTAACATTAAGGTCTTGACATATTCTATCTACCCTTACATATTGTCCCTTTACTATATTTTTAAAGATGAATCATGGGTGCATGCTGTCATATTGCAACAAATTATTTTTCCAGCATGCTTTTCTAAATAAAGATGTTTCTAGTCCCCCTTGTCCATCCTTTTTTATTTTTAGATCCAAGAAATCAATTTCTGAGAAAGAGTATTCAATTGAGAACCTTAGAAAGTCTGTAGTCATCTCTAGATCTACTATAAAACTTTTCAATTCTTGTATGGTTCCATCCCATAATAAAAGTATATCATCTACAAATCTGTAATAAAAAAGTATCTTCTTATAACTAGGGTGTGTAAACAGATTTGTAGTCTCCCAACTATATACAACAAGATTTGCATAAGTGTTGGCGCAGGGGGTGCCCATGGCCACCCCCCACTGTTGTATATAGAAGTGTTCATTAAACATCATAGCATTCTTAGTCAAAACTATTTCCAATAGTGTATTAATTAGAACTTGTTCATTATTGGTGAATTTACCTTCCTTATTTAATAGGGACCTAATGGCTTCCATGCCATACAAATTAGGAATTGCAGTAAATAGACTCTTTACGTCTAGTGTGACTAAAAGATGTGTTTCTGTGACCTGAAAGTCTAAATTCTTAATATAATCAATCAATTGATAAGAATCTCTTAGAATTGTAGGTACTGAAGATACTAGTGGTTTTAATTTTTCCTCCAAAAATATGGAAAGATTTTCAGTTACCCAATTGTGTCCAACTACAATGGGACGCATAGGAGGTGGTATCTGTCCCTTGTGCATTTTTGGAAGGCCTTTTAAATAAGGTATAGTAGGATGCTCAATCAATAAGAATAGATAAAAATCATAACTAATTTGTCCACATAATAGTAGTTCATTCAATTCTTGATGTACCTGAAAAATCAGGCCTTGAACAGTTTTTTCATCTATTAATTTATAAGTAATATTATCATTAAGAAGAAGTTCCATATATGCATAATAGTCTTTTCTATTTAGTAACACTAAACCCCCGCCTTTATCTACTGGTCTAATAACCACATTGGTGTTCTCAATTAAACGATTCAATGAATTCCATTCTTCTTGCGATAAATTATGAAACAAATGTAGAGTACCCTTGTTATACAAACTATAATGTTTATATAAATCATTTTCACACAATTTAATAAATGCATCTATACATGGATGAGGCACTGGCGTATATAAACTTTTTCTTTTAAAACCTTCAAAATTATGTTGAGCATTAGAAACTATATTATGACTTGAAACATTTTTAACATTTTTAAACGATAATTTTAGCGCAATTTTACGGGCAAACGCTCTTAGATCAGTTAACAAATCAGAGATCTTACTTATTTGTGCCGGTATATAGCTTAGGCCTTTGTTCAACAAAGAATAATCCACATTATTCAAAAATAAGTCCGATAAATTGTAAACCAGATTGTTCAGTCCTTCTGACGTCCCCTCTTGTGCTGCGGTTCGCCTGAGAACTTCCTTTTCCTTCTTGTGCGACTCTCCGATCTTCCTCTTGAGCTCCATCTTACACGCACCGGTAATGGCAAAAAAGACTCAATGTTGGTCTGTTGAAGTTTCGGTCTCGCTCCCAGATCCACCTGCTGCTGCAGAGCCATTTGATTGGGTGGTGGAGTATCATTGAGTTCATGCGAGACTTGTCTAAGACTTCCGGTTAATGTCGGCATGATGTCATCCTGTAGAGTGGATGTAGTTAAAGGGGCAATGTCTCTGTCAACCACAGAAATATTTCTTTGTGTATCCGATGTTACCCTTGCAGTTCGTTGCTGCAAATTATCACGATCTTGTCTCGCCCATACAAAGACCTGGCCATTCATGAAGTCACTATGGTCTCTCTGGAGTTTACGTAATTTAATTACTTGGAGTCTCTCCCCATATGCACTTATTTGACTTAACAAGTTGTCAAGTCTGTTACTGAAAATTTCCCCTTTAAATTTTTTCACTATTTCTTTATATAGACTATCATTCTTCTCCATTAAAGCATTCTCTATAGGGAGAAAATAGTCTATAAGTAGCTTTATGTAGTTAAAGCTAAGCTCTAGATTAAGCTTTTGCCAATTTTTCAAAAGTTCCGGATGAGAGTCTCCGTAGGATGGCATACATAACACTCTCATTCCTCTCGGAACAATTTTGAAATGCAGACATGCCTCTAAATGGCGTCTTTGCCATAATAAACGAAACTGTCTGTACAAATTATTTTCAAGTTCTTTAAATACAGAGTTAAACTCCGACAGCAAATTGGCAGTACCTGTTTCATTAGATGCCGCATCCATAGTCAGCTCAAAAGTCAATAGAGGATTAGCTTTCTTATCACATAAACTGTTCCACTTGGAGAAACTCTTCTCCGGATTATAATCCAGTTCAACGGCTAGGGTATCCATCGTGTAGAGTCAGGAACAAGCAGAGAAAAAATCCAAAAGCCGAAAAAAGCAGCAAACCTGACCCTCAAAGGTGTTTCCAGAGAAAAAGCGAAAAGTGTAGTACAAACTACAAAATCTTCTTTATTAAAATAACAGAATGAGCGCTTTCGCGTGCATCCACAAAGGCACGCTTCTTCAGATTCAATGAACAATAGTAGAACACATTCATTATATCTACAAGCATTATTAAAATTAGGAATTAATTAACCTATAGTAATGGTTCTTCACTCTTTCAATTAATTATAGCAGGGTGTAGCCTGAAAACAATTAGCTACCTATTTTTTAAAAAATTCAAGTTAAAGTGCCAAGCTTATAAAAAAGAGAGAGTGTTTGCTGTTTATACAACCATTAAATACATCATTCTAATACTTAGTAAAACTATATCTGAAGTAATCTAATAAATAGGCTCCATATTATAAAAACCTATATATACAAAACTTGAAAAGAGTTTAGTATATGCATATGACTACACCTTAAAGTGTATGTATATGCCTTGGAAGTTATTAAAAAGGCTTACAGAAGTTATGTTTTCCGGATAAAAGGAATAGTAGCAAATATAATAATAATACATTGCAGAGAATAATAAATGAAGAGGGTAGAAAAATGTGTTTTGTTACCTCTTATACCATACTTTCTGATGAGATTATAGCTATTATAAAATATTATTGGTCTTTTTTGGTGAAGGGAAGACATAAATTAAAAATGTATGGCATGTGCCCTTGATTTCTTTTAAAAGGGGCTGTAATTTCAAAGATATATTAGTACATGCAACTTTTTCTTTACCTGATGTAAATATGGGAAATGAGGTTGTTAGGTTGGGTACCTGGGCATGTGGAAATTGTTCAGTTTGTCCATATTTTACTAGATATTTTAATAAAATTAATGGTTTAAAATTTAGACCAGTAGCTAAGTTCACCTGTAATGCTGTAGGCATTATTTATGTTTTTAAGTGTCCCTGCAACCTTTTCTATATAGGTGATAGCAAGAGGTCATTTAAGGCTAGATTGCAGGAACACATTCGAGACATCAAAAATAACAAAATGGAAAGTCCCATTGCTTCCCATTTTACTGTTGTACATGGGGGAGCTAAAGCAACAAATGTAACTTGTTTAAAAAATAAGTTACTATTCAAAGAAGCAGTTTTTATTCTGAAATACAATACTTTGACACCTGGTGGACTAAATCAGGAATGCAATTGGAAATATTTATTGTAAAGATTTAATTGTATTAGATTGTTTAATTGTTTCATTTGTTTAATTGTAATTGATGCACCTTTATAAGAGGTGTTCTTTTTTACTATTGTTATCTCCTGGAAGGCTTTATGCCGAGGCGCTAGAGTGGTTTTTGTGTTTTTAATAAAGGATACATTACTGGCTTTTGTTGTTTGGACATCTTTCTGTTCTTCTTTGGTGGTTTTGGACTAAATTAGTAGGAAGCCTGATAAATATATAGAACCACAGGAGTTACAGCTGGAGACAAATGCTTAATTATTTGCTGTACAATTTAGTCCTCTGTTCAGAATATATAATAGTATGCTGTATTTCTTTTGTTGAGTAAGAATAACTACTGAACTTCCAGTTTGTGGTAGAGAAAAAGAAAAACATAATTTCTTTACTAAAAACTAGATTATGTAGTTAATCTTTTTTCTATGCATCAAATGAAGACAGAACATATTTATATTGAAATTTGCTATTACTGCTTGCTTTTTGCAATATACAGAAACATATATATTGTATCCTTCATAATGACAGATAAAAATATCATTGGAAATGTAAGGCAAAAAATATTTTTTCAAATTGCAGCTATGGCCTTTGATGTCATCAGAAGCCAATGTCACAAAATGAGGACATCTGAGAGCATGCGCAGAGCTCAGCAGATTTTTTTTTTTTATTTCATATCATGATCATTTTCATTTCTGTCTGAACACAATATTGTATTCAATCAGTCAGCCAATAATAAAATACTTAGATTAATAAAATAGATAGATTCATCTAACAAGCATGAACATCAATGTGTTCCTCTCAACTCAAACAATTGGCTACCTATTACAGCTAGAGCTACTTTACTGCTCAATACATTCACTTGCAAGATATAAATGATGACTACTGTCCATCACTATTTGTTAGGCTGCAGTTTAGATACCAGTCCTGTACTCTTAAAAATAATGACAGCATTCAGTTATACAGGCAACCATTCACACTTAGTATGCGTGAATAATTTTTCTCAAAAATAGATCCAAATGTTTGGAGCAATCTCAAAGAGACTATTAGGAATATAGATCAACTACAGACTTTTAAGAAAATATTCAGAGGCCATCAGTGAGATTCAGAAAGTTACTGTGAACAGCATTCACATTTTACAGCTCACAATAACCATTTCATATTCAAAGACAGCCCTGTGGTGCTGTAACATGAAGAGGTGCAGCGTCACACACACAGGGGGTTGTCTCTGTGGCCTACAAAAGATGGACTAAGGTATTCCAGGGAAGCAGCTTATGCTAATTAACCTAGTGCCCTTCCCTGGAAATGCTTGCACAAGGCATTGACACAGAAGAATGTCACTTAGCAGCATAAGTTAGCTCAGGAAGCCATGGTAATGGGCTAGAAGTTCACATTTCCATTCACCCATTACTTCCAGTGGGTGAGATCATGTTAAAGGTAAGTGCCAGAGATTTTTTGCAGTAAAGTAGTTGTGGAAGGTGTGTGTGTGTGTGTGTGTGTGCGTGTGTGTGTGTGTGTGTGTGTGTGTGTGTGTGTGTGTGTGTGTGTGTGTGTGTGTGTGTGTGTGTGTGTCTGTCTGTCTGTCTGTTTATGTGTGGCTGCAAATGTGAGTGCATATAGAGGGATGAATGTGTGTCTGTCTGTCTGCTTGTGTGGTCACATTTGGAGGGTTAGTTAGAGAACAGGTAGTATAGGCATGTGCATGTATCAGTGAAATGATGGGTGTGTCTGTGGGTGTGATCAGAAGAGGGCTGTGTGTGTGTGCATGTGTTGTGTGTGCGTGTGTGCGTGTGTGTGTGTGTGTGTGTGTGTGTGTGTGTGTGTGTGTGTGTGTGTGTGTGTGTGTGTGTGTGTGTGTGTGGGTAGACCAAGAGAGAAGAAGATAAAAACAAGGTAGAATGAAAGTCAAGACTTAATAGAAGTGGATCTTTCATCAATCATCATCAGACACCAACACCAACTAAAAAATACTTAAAGTAAAAAAAGCCTCAAGCCTCAAAAAAGCTTCAGAAAGCAGCAACAGTACAAAGCACAACTTAGCCTTTGGACTCCTCCAAGTTCAAGGATGTCTTCTTCAATTTCAAATAAATTCACATTAAAAAAAAAAAAAAAAAAAAAAAAAAACATACCCCCTTCCCTCCCTATGTCTAGTCTACACTACATGTCCTCTCAGTCTAAAAGAGACAATCTTCTAAGAAGTATGAAGCTTTACTGTCTGGTATTATTGGCTGCTTGCAATTGGTCATCAGTTATGAAGGACAGAGCAAATGCAAAACAAAAAACATCATCAATGCAAAAAAAAATCATGTAAGGTTTAAAAAAATGAGATGAGAGGAATTGAGATGTGTCCATCATCAGTCATGCTCTCAAGATTTCAGGGCAAAGCTGGAAGAAACACTAGAAACACCAGTGAGAAAATATTTTCCTGTTAAAACAAAAATTGTTAGTACAAATGAATGATGTATAGCAAAGCATATGCAACAAAGAAGAAACTAGATTGTCTGTGTGTCTGTCTCTACTGACTGACTGTAATCATTTTGTGATATTTGGAATTGATGAGGAAAAAGAGGATACATCAGGACAGGACATAGGACATACTAACGGTCAGATAAGAAGCATGCAGGTGGGTGTGCTTTAGTGTGTGTGTGTGTGTGTGTGTGTGTGTGTGTGTGTGTGTGTGTGTGTGTGTGTGTGTGTGTGTGTGTGTGTGTGTGTGTGTGTTCACATGCAAATTAGTCAATAATGAGGTCATTTCTCATTGCAATTCCTTTAGTGGTGCTCTTTCTGAATCCCAGAATATTTGTTCAAAGAAAATTTCACTGTACTGCTGGTTCCATTACAACATCTGCAGGTTTTGTCTGTTTATTACCTTAGCATAACAAGAGGGATGGAATTATAATTATGCTTACATTTAATTATATATTTATAATGTTTGCTTTGTATAATTAAAACAATTAATGTAATTAAACTCAGAATAAACACCTATGTCACCCACTGGATTGGTTCAAGTTCCCTCCATAAAGAGACCAGTCACCAGTGAAGTCCCCCAGGATTCTGTGCTGAGACCTCTCTAGTTTGGCATCTACTTTTCTGAAAAGGTTCTGGCTGACTAAGTTTGCAGATGACTGCAAACTAGGAGAAGTCATCGAATCCCCAAATGACTTAGACATCCTGCAGGAAGGTTTGTCTCAAATAAATAATTGGTGTCAAAATTATGGTCTGAAACTAAATGCCAGAAATGCATTACTGCATCCTTTGGGAAGTCATCGACCCCAGGGAACTACCACATTGACAATACGCCCCTAAGAGTTGACCCAGTTGTTTGGGATTTGAGAAGAGTTATGTGTCAGTGACCTAACTTTTGACCAACATGTGCCTGTCATTGTAATAAAGTCCTTCTATATTGCACAGCGTATAAACAAAGGGATTGTGTATAGATCTAGGGATGTCATTGTCTCCCTTTACTCAGCCCTCATTAGGCCAGTCATTGAATACAATGCCCCCTTTGGCATGTATCTGTGCTAACACATGCAACAACTGGAATACCCACACAAATAACTTACTATAAGGGTACATGTCCTACATGGACCATCTCAAGCCCTGTCACTATACTCAGTATCCTACACACTGCTAAGAGGTGACCTGTGTCTGGCATACAAGGCATCCTCTGACCCATTACTGATGGATTTACTGCACATCAGCAAGTAAAATGACATCAGAAATACTCAGTCTAGTGATCTAAACTTCTTCTGCAACATCAGCAGAATGGTTTCAAGGACAGGTATACTTTTGGTTTGGAGGTACAGGTATACTTTGCCGAGGATACTGCTGCTGTGGAACAGACTCCCCATCCACATAAACAAAGTTCATCCCTTTCCATTTTCAAGCACAACTTAGATCTACAAATGGGAAACAGAAAATTTTCCCCAGAATGTTCCCTTTACTACTTAAATTTTCTATGGTATAATCTCAGTTATTCTCTTTAGGAGTGATATACAATTATAGACCATGGGCTGGGTAAGGCTAATCTATAACCAACTGGGATAGGTTTATTTTGAGTACAAAAAGGGAAACTGGGTAGGCTTAAAGTGGCCCCCAAGGGCAGCTAGTGTAGTACTTTCCTATGAAGCTATAATTAAGCATCAGTAATGTATACTTTCGTGTAAATGTTGTTTAATGCTTTCACTGTCACACATCAGCTATGTATTATGCATACAATCTTTGTCAAATGTATTTTCTTTCTTTGTATTTCTAAGTGCATTTTTTTTTAATTTTTATTGCCTTTGCAATTGTGGCCCAGGTCATAGCTGAAAAAGTCCCTGCACCACTTCTCTTACACAGTTAACAGTGTATGAATAAATAGATAAATAAATATATGAAGCAAGACAGGGATGCAACCAACTTCAAACAGCATTGTGCTTGGATGACTGGCACCATTATTTAGTATTCAGTGTACTGAGCAATAAATACGCTGCAATAAGATACTGGGTTAGGTAAACACAGTCTTTATCTCTCTGCTGTATAACCTTGCAAGTTAGTCTTACAAAGGATGTGAATTTTAAATAAGGCACTTCAGCTGGATCTGGATTAGATAAACATGTTCTTGCACATTATAAATGTGTTTAAGTTACTTAACCATACTATAGCTTCTCAGTCATTGTTTCATACATACACTTGTATCATCTGGATGTTAACTGGCTTATAAACACAATAAAATAAAAGTAAATCCATGCTCATGTCTATCAGTGCTTGATAGAGAACATGGTATGGAAGCCCAGTAGTACTATAAAGGTAAAACTCTAAGGAAAACATGTATTACTATGATGATATTCATTTCCATTCAGTCAGTTTGACAAGCTGGGTTGATAGTTATCCAAATCACTAAGTAACCCCTCAAAAAAGTTTTATAAATTGAATAATGAAATCTTCCATGGAATTTTCTGTGTATGTGTGTGCCAGCATGCATATATGTGTGAATGTGTTCACATGTGATGTGTTGGGGGGATTAAAATCAGAATGTGGTGTGCTCTACATGTCACAGTTCAGTCACTAGAAGTGATAATGTAGGTGCTTTTCCTATTCTTTGAACGCTAGAAGCATAATTACAAATGTATGTTGAGGAAAACTCACAGCTTGAATTTCCCTTTTGA
Source organism: Protopterus annectens (assembly GCF_019279795.1). Taxonomy (NCBI): domain Eukaryota; kingdom Metazoa; phylum Chordata; order Ceratodontiformes; family Protopteridae; genus Protopterus; species Protopterus annectens. Next base: position 385,954,350 of record NC_056728.1, read on the forward strand.
AAACTGCAAAACATTGTGTAGCTTTTTTGTGTTATTTTTAAGAGCCACCCCAGCCTCACCATATAGCTCTGCATCTACATTCAATGCGCCCTTTCATTTCCCAGTCCTGCCTATCAGTGAAAGATTTGGGGGACAAGCATCCCTGATCTGATGTTTAGGAATATTTTTACCTTAAACCTTCTTCACAGTGTATGCAAGCTCCCAAAAGATGGAGAGCTGTTCAATCAGATTTTCCTGGCTGATTTCTTTGGCACCCAGGTTCAATAGCCAGATCTAGTTTGCAAGACACATACTATTTGGACCCTCATCTTTGTGTGTTACACACATAGTCTTTGCTGAGCTTTATGATTACCAAACAGGTAGCTATTTTATGTGTTGTGTTTCTCTTTCTATAAATATCACAACTTGTATTTACATGCAGCCACTGCTGTAACTACACACTCCCATATGCACCTGCAGTATGAGTGTGGACTCAACTGATAAAATAATAATAAGGTACTTGTGCATCATAATAAATATTACTGAGAAATACAGAGGCACTTGTATTACCTTTCCTACAATAATGCCACGTTACTGAATTATATGCCGAGTAATCCCTGCCTCATACAGGAACCCTTGCACAGCATTCAGCCACACAATCCACTTTTGTGACACAAGCGGTTCTTTTCTGTTGGGAAAATATGAAGATCCTTTTAGTGGTAGATGGTATCTGCACTACCCTAGAAATTTAAACCAGTAGCACCTACTTCTCTATTTCATCTTGAAGAACATAACACAGCAATTTATAACTTGAGTGCCAGAAAAATTAATATTTATACATACAAGAACAGCTGATAACTTTATAGCAGCAATAAAGAAAGGTATTTATAAAGTGTGTTTCTTTAAAATGCACATAAATACAACTCTTCAGAGAGTGAAAACCTTGTTCTCGAAATTTGACTAAAACTATGCACTATCACTGAAGCAAGTGCTGCTGATTATGTGGGGAATGTGACAGTGCATACTATGCTAATTCTGGCCCTGTATCACTGTGTCATGTGTATACTGTTCTTCAAATGTCTTGTATATTTTGACAATAAAAGCAGACCAATTTTTGCTGTCTTCATACTAAATTCTGATGTATTTACAACTTAGCAGGTGATGGGAACAGGTGTGCATTTACTAAAATTTGCATATATATACTCAAAACCTTCTATTAAGATCATTTATTTATTTAGCTGAATGCAATAAGTCATCCATATACAAAAGTAATGTTGTTACAACATTCCATTATAGTTAGGAAAATTTTCAATTCAAATAAAATTCTCTGCACACAAAATAAAATAAATGATTGCATCTTAGTTCTCTATCTCAGCTTATTTGCAAACACAATCCTGTTTCTCTTTTCTCCCTATTTATAGAGGCCTTAAAGTAAACAATGTTTAACTTTGGATACTAAAAGCAAATTATTCTATTTACATGATGTTTCTAATTGTAGATGCACAATTCATGATGGTATCAAATAAATGCTGGTTATTTTGCATACTAATGTATGTAAGAAGCCCAGTGCTAGGAAATTGATATAGCAAGATGCTTGTGTCAAGAGAGATGAAAAATACTAGCTAATCCGTAAAGGGTATTTTGGTAAAATCAATGCTCTGTAATATTTTCTGGAAAGTATTTTAAACTTTAGTGAACATTTGGGGCAAAATATCAGAGTAGTTTTTTGAAATGAGTGCTTCTGCAAACCAGCTGAAGAAGTGCTGTCTATGAAATAAGTGGATATGTGTCTGTCAGGCAAGAGAAATGGCCATCAAGTAGGTGTTTTTTAAGAGGTGGCAGTGACCTACACAAACATTAATTCCTTCTACAGGTGTGTCAAGTGTGACTAGGTCTGTGGAATGAAAAGTGTACTGAAACCAGACTGGTGGGATTGGTGAATCTTTAGATCACAGTTCAGCTAAAAAGAAACAGTCATAAAGCCATATGGCCTGGTTTTGTAAGATTTTGACCAACCTGAATTGTAACTAAGATTACCTCATTTATTTCTAATTGCAATAATTACTTGTGAAGATAAAAGTCTATTTTGATCCATAAAAGGCATGTGATAAATTACACAGTGATATTATGCCTTTTCTGTTTTTGAGAGTAACTAGAGAAAATAGCTTAGTATATGAGTGCTGTCATTTTGTAGGGGAAGAGAGGGTGGAAACTTGACTATTATTAGCATAGTGGAGGGGTTTAGTATTCACTGCAGTGGAAGAAAGGTCAGTGGCATGATATGCTTCTGTAACTGCATAACAATCTTCCTGCTTTGGACAGCAACAATGTTTATGTTTAGCTTTCCATATTCAGTTCTCCCTGAGAGGTTTACTGGTAGGCCTAAACATCAGACATAGGTATGATGCAAACACACACACATATATAGGTTCATAAGTAAATACTAGGCTAGCTGCCCTTGTAAGCTATGTTAAGCCTAGCAAATTGTCCTTCCAAAGGTGAAAATCAATCCGTGTACCTTATGTCTGTGAAGTAAACACCTTAATCATTATACCAACCTCCTAATCCTCTTGCACCAAACCTGTAATCCCCATACTAACATACAAATAGGCAATGGCAATAATGTCTTTCTAGCCACCAAATATACCAAAACAGTCATTCTCATAATGAGTACCCAGGCTATTCTTAACAATGTACATCTACAGGTGGTTGAGATGAAGCTTTTCTAATTTTCAAGTGTCAATTGCCCAAAGCGAAGTCACTGATCATTGTTTTCCATAGGAAATCACTGCTGATGTGATTTCTAAGTATATGCTAGCAGTGCCTTGTTTGGGAAAATTTCTCCCATCTTCAAGTTGATGTGAATATGAAGTTGGAATACATATGTCAGAGGGGTCTATGGGCTTGCCCCTACCCTCTACCCTCACAGGGAGCTTGCCTCTCCAGTAAAACCACCTACAATTTACCTTTTCACTATTTTTGAATTTCAGGAATTTGTTTTCATTGTTTATGATGTTAGGGGTTGCCATTTGCCGTTTTACAGTAGAATCCTTAAAATATCTAAAATAATGCTTACTTTAATATAACTCTCAGCTATATTTTTCAGATGAATAATTAGTATATCTCCTATTCCCATATAGTATTTTACATGGGTTGTCACATACTTTACTACTTTTTCACATCTCTGAGCATTCTAAGAAATATTTGTCTCTAAATTCCCTTTATACCTGGATAATGTCGCGTCTTAAATATCTATATGAGGCAATGTACATGTTCAGATATTTTAATCGTTAGATTCACACCGATGGATACGTTTGGTATATTTCCACTGTATTGGTTCCAGTTTACTTATGTTAGTTTTCTTACCAGGTTTCCATGTTATTATTCCATACTCTTGTTGGATCTAATGTAACTTACAAACAATGATTCCATCATTTATGATTTTCTACACTTCATAATATAGTTTTATAACAATCATTAATCAATTCATTGATATGATCAGAAAACCTCATGCTGACTCTATCCATATACCCAGGTCCTTAAATGAATCCACAGTTTTGACCACTGTTTGCTGTATTAAATATTTAGTTTTCAGTCTATGTCTAACTAATCTCATATGCTATGTTTTTGATATTATTTTCCTGTGCCCAAACTGTCAATTTCATTTAGTTTCTTTGCAGATATACCCTATCCATAACACATAAAAAGATACATCATGCAGCTTCTAAAGCAGAAAATGCTCCACTCCAAAATGTAGATGCTATGAGAGACCTTGGACCATGAGTACATAATTCCCTGTCCTTTGATCACAATTTTGCAACAGTGTAAAGGAAAACTTTCTGTCTGTTGCAGGTGATCACAAAGAATATCTCCTTTACATCCAAAGAAGTCTGTTACCCTTCTATATTACTGCACTCATAAGGACCATCACCAAATACAATGTCCCTTTGGAATGTATCTTACTAAAAACAATCAAGCAGTTAGTGGAACCCCAAATGTTCCTAACAAAATAGATCTGCAACCTAAAATATTTGAGCTACCAAGAGAGGTTAGAAGTTTTCTCCCTGTATTCATCATCCTATAGTCTCCTTACGTATGATCTGTGCCTTGCTTTTCAGTCCATTAGGGTATATCTTCACAAATCAAACATTCCAGTGAGCACTATGACCAGAGATCTGAACCTGCTTTAGCAAATAAATCACTGTGGAGAGATAAGATTCTTCATATAATGACTACTCCTTCTATGGAATAAACGCCCGCTGTATCCTGTTTGGTGTCTGTTGAAGTTCTTTGGACTGATATTATTATCCTCATCACAAAGGAACTGGCAGTGTGATTGTGATGGTACTTACACCAAGGATAGGAGGATTCCACCCCTACTACAAGCACAGCAGCCTGTAGTGCTGTTATCTGACTGGTGGGTTGTAGTCAGTATTTTATTTTGTATTTTATTCTTTTACTTCAACCGTTTTAATTTTAACAAAAATAATCTTCTAAGTAGTAGATTTTACTGGCTCATGTAATTTTCTGTGGCTTGTATGACTGGAATTTTGTGTGTAGTGTGTGAGGTTACCTTTTTTCTAAATTAAACTAACTGAACGCAAATGCAGTTTGTGTTTATGTATATATATATATATATATATATATATATATATATATATATATGGTTCCCTATCATCAGCCCTGAAACGCTATAAGCCTGAAAATCAAAATCCTGAAAAAAAAAGCTGAAAAAAAAAAAAAAACGAAACCCAAAAATCCTGAAACTCAAAATCCTGAAAACACAAATAATGCTAATATGTCACTATAAAGACACTATATATACCTGACCTAACCCTAACCTACTAAGGGTCACCTACGCGCGCAATCACCTGACCAGCACCTAACTCTAACTCGCCCCTAACTCCTAACCTAACATATACAACCATACTTACACCTGACTCCAGCATGACCCTAACACCACAGGGCTAACAATAGCAAAGCCACAATGATGTCAGTATGTCCATTTTGTGTTTTCAGGATTTTGAGTTTCAGGATTTTGGGTTTTTAGGATTTTTTTTTTTTTTTTTTTGGTTTCAGGATTTTGATTTTCAGGCTTATAGTGTTTCAGGCTTCTGATAGGGAACTATATATATATATATATATATATATATATATATATATATATATATATATTGATATATGGATCCCCTACAGAAACCCAAAATCCCACTTAACCGAAACCCAAAAGACTGAGACTAAAATCCTGACATCCCAGAAAAACAACCACCTGGAACAATGACAAAACACTAACAGTAAGTAACCAATCGCCCAACCTGCAAACACACTAAAACCTATGCACAGAAACCCCCCTACATCCCCCTATGTGGGGGGCTGAGCCCCCCACATCCCCTTAACTAAATATACCAACTCCGAGATCACACTATTGCGGAGGTAAGGGGCAAAGGTCAGCATGCTAGCCAAGTGGTTCCTTACCGTTAGTGATTTGTTGGTGTTCTGGACAGTCGGTCTTCTGGAATGTCAGGATTTTCTTCTTGGTTTTTTGGGTTTTAGGTAAGTGGGATTTCTGGTTTCTGAAGGGGACCCATACATATATATATATATATATATATATATATATATATATATATATATATATATATATATATATATAGACACACACACACATATATATATATATATATATATATATATATATATATATATATATATATTTTGTTTTATTTATGTATTTCAAGAATGGATTATAAGTCTCTTCTTTACCCTATAACCCACCAAAGGACAACAATGCTGAAGTCCTTATTTCCAAATTACAGCTTAACTCTAGTAAATCCTTATACATCTTCTGCATCTATCTAACTCCAGGAATTAATATTAGTACACTAGAGGATATTCTTAGCTGGGCCTCAGCAACCTTCCCACATGAAACTATTATCCTAGGTGACTTCAATATTGACTGGAGATATGAGCATCCTACCTCTCATATTAACCTTCATGGCTTCTCTCAGACCATTACCTCCCCAACTAGAATAAACAAACCAAACAGAAAAAAGAGCACCTTTGATTGGAGTCTTATCAATAATTATCACCAAACTTATAAAGTAGGTATCCTCCCTGATGATTTCCGTGACCACTCTTTTACCTACATAATCAGACAAAAGTTTGTTACCTCTCACCCAGCATCATATAGGACTATACGGTCCAACAAGAGATTTAACCAAGGGCTGTACCAGAGTGAACTTAGTGCTTGTGATTGGTCTCAACTAAAAACCCTCTCTCTTGAAGAGGCTATCAAATACTTCAACTCTAAATTCTTAAATATCCTGGACCAGCATGCACCTAAATGTACTATCAGAACTAGGTCTAGACCTGCCCCCTGGCTTACTAATGAAACCAGGAAAAAAAATCCTCCTCAGAAATAAATCCTGGACTAGGTGGCGAACTAACAAAAATTCTTCAGATCAACAAACTTTTAGACAATTGAGAAATAAGACAAAAAAACTATACTCTCAGACAAAAAAGACATTTACTGTAAAATGCAGCAAACACACCAAAACAACTCTCAAAGATTCTGGGCAAGTATCAATAGACTCCTGCACCAAGGTCACACCAGTACACCAACCCCAACAGGTGCAAATCAGGAGACTCCCAATCAAAATGCTAATGCTTTCAATTCCTTCTTCACAGAGGCTGTCCAATCTCTAGCTAGTCAGCTATCCCCTGACAGCTCCAGCCTTCTGACCCCTACTCTCAGCTCTCTTCCTACCTTCCTATTACAACCCACCTCAACTAATTTTATCTACAAACTCATTCTAAAACTTAAGCCTTGTACACCTTCTGCTGACCAAATCCCTGCCGAATACCTACAAAAAGCAGCTAAAGAAGTAGCATACCCTATATCCATCTTGATTAATAGAACTATTAATGAGAACATCATCCCTGTCATATGGAAATTCTCACATATAATCCCCCTACATAAAAGTGGCAACTCAAATGCATATTCTAACTATCGGCCCATAGCCTTACTACCCCTTTAGCAAAAATAATGGAAAAATGCATTCACCATCAGCTTCTAAATCACCTACTTCAACACAATATACTTGCTAAAAGCCAACATGGCTTCAGGCTATTCCACAGTACTACTACTACTGCTCTCTTATCTTTTACCAACACTATTAACACAAACTGCAATAACAATGATTTCTCTTCAGCTCTATTTACTGATCTCTCAAAATCATTTGATATGGTAAATCACTCTTTACTTATAAATATCCTGAAATCACTCTCCCTTGATACTTTGGCTGTACAATGGTTCAGTTCCTACCTCAGCAGTAGGAAACAGGCAGTGTTCTGGCAGAATATTCTATAATCTCACCTACTAGTCTCCCTGGGTGCTCCTCAGGGCTCCATTGTAGGCCCTCTCTTATTCTTTATATTTATCAACAATCTCTACTTAGCAGTTCCTCATGCAACCTGTATACAATATGCAGACGATTCATCTTTAATCTGCACAGCTAAATCTTCATCTGAACTACAATCCCTAACTCAGAAGGTGTTTAACATGGTAGAGACTTGGTTCTTAAAACGTTGCCTCCTCTTCAACCCTAAAAAAACAAAGCTCCTTCTCTTTAATCCTACCTGTAAATCCATGCCTATGGACTTCTCTGTTATCTCTAATAATGGTACCATCATATCCCCTGACTCCACCACCAAACTCCTAGGAATTACAATAGACAATAACCTTAATTATGACAGCCATATTACTAACACTATAAAAACAGTTAACAGAAAAATGGACTCCTTATACAGGATCAAATACTTTCTCACTCCAACAGCCAGAACTACTATTGCCCACTCCCATATAATTTCAACACTTCTCTACGCATCACCAATATACACCAACCTGTCAAAAAATAATCTTCTTAAACTAACCAACTCTTATAATAACATTGCCAGATTTGTCACTGGTAATCCCTTTAGAACACATCACTGTCAGAATCTAAAACAGCTAGGATGGCTTGAACTACAACACCAGCTCCATTTTAACCAACTTACCATTGCCCATAAGATCCTCTTCCAGCCTAAAAACACTCCTATACTCTCAAACCTCTTAACTCCTTATAAAAATCTAAATACCTTACGCTCAGCTAATAAACTTCTAGTCAGCATATGTAAATCTAACAACATGGCAGGGGACTGTCTGTTCTCTAACACTACTGGGAAAAACTGGAACCTTCTTCCTAGTGAACTTACTTCACTTCCTTCCTTACTTTACTTCAAACAACAACTCAGAACATACCTTAGAACACACTGGTTATGCCCTTGCACCAACCCTAACTAACCTACCTCCTCTATGACTAATTTTTTTTTTCTTTGCAACTTTACTCTGACTTTTGATTTTATGTTCTTTACTGCTATATTATGTAAGAATTGTTAGCCTGATATAATTACAATCTACCTCATGTATATATATATATATTGTGTTATATTCTATAAATATGTTCAAGCAAACATATATATGAATTTGTGAACCAGGAAACTGCTACAAACTACCCTATGATTTTATCTTGTTCCATATTTTTGTAAATATTATTAAGCAATGCATTGTTAAACAACTTCAAGGTTAAATTGTGTGCAACCTTATATATCCTGTTTTGTTATGTAACCTATACTTCTTGTCAATAATGTCTTTGTCTTGGAGCTTTTCCCCCCAGGCCTTATATCCAGTTAGACTCGCCCAGTCAACAAATGTAAAATAAATAAATAAATAAATATGTGTTTATTGGGGCTTGGGGAAGTCACCTGAGGTGGGCTAGGATGTTTGGGGGTTAAATGTAACTGTGCTGTACGCATGGAGTGTGTGAATATTTCTTTGTTTTTTTAACAAGTAGTAGCAAGTAATGTTACCCTCTTGGGTTTACGAGAAATTTAGTAGCTGATGACGATCAAAAGGTATACATAAACGCGTCTATATCATCTTGTCGAAAGACTAAAATGTCAAACAGCAATATGATCATAAATGCCAGACATCTAAATTGTTCTTGTGGGGGGCTGTGCCCCCCCCCGCTAATTATATATACCAACTCCGAGATCGCACTACAGTGAGGAAAGGGCAAATTAACTGATCCTCACTGAACCATGATCCTGCAACAACACTTTCGATGTACGGCATTTGCGATAATATTGCTGTTCGACATTTTCAAAATTCAATAATGTGAAGTAGACCCACATAAACTTATGAAAATGCACCAAGAGTGTAAATTACCTTTTCATGAAATGCAAAGACTGTAGGAAAAAAAATATCTATTCAGAGCACTAGCTATGCACCTTTGTTACCACAACCTTTCTCTTCTGGGCTATACACACACACACACACACACACACACACACACACACGCACACACACATATATATATATATATATATATATATATATATATATATATATATATAAATGGGTCCATGTCAGATGGACGAAAACCCAGATCACTGATGACCACATCGCAGGGACGACATCGCCAACAACATGCATCCCCGACAATGGTAAGTCAATGTATTACAGAATGGAATTCCCATTCCCGTAATACATTCAAAAAACACATTAAAATGTGTCTAGCAGGGGGCCAAGCCCCCCTGCACCCCCACACCCCCCTACTTAAATATACCAACACCAAGATCGCACTAGAGTGAGGGAATGGGAATAACTCCCATTCTGCACTACTCACTGTTGTCGGGGATGCATGTTGTCGGTGATGTTGTCTCTGCAATGTGATCATCGGTGATCTGGGTTTTCGTCCATCTGACATGGACCCACATATATACATATATATATATATATATATATATATATATATATATATACATACACACATATATACACACACACACACACACACACATATATATATATATATATATATATATATGCAAAAAAACAAAAATCAAGCAAACTCTTTGCTAAAACTTTAATAAATCAAATGAGCACTTTCGCAATATAATTTATTGCTTCATCAGGCTGTAATTGACTGACAAAATACCACACTATGTAAATATAAAATATACAGTAAGGTTTGCCAGAATCATTTCTCAATACCATTACCTCATTCAAATATGTGGTAACTTCTTTATCATTATAGCCTTTATCCCTAAATCTAACCCTCAAATTAGATAGCTCCTTGGTAAAATCAGTGTCGCTCACAAAGTTCCTAGATGTCTGCAGCCCTTGGCCCATAACTCTCTTATGGAGCACATGATTCTGGTGCATACTTCGCCTATGGAGTTAAACATTTCTATAACAGTGCTTTCTATATATCCCTGTCATGATTTTACCATCTCCCATCCAGGTAATATCTACATCCAAAAAACTAATCTTATCAAGGGAGCTACATTTAGTAAAATTTAAGAAAGCACAGAAATTGTTAACATATTCAAAAAATTATTGTCAATTATCTGTATTCCCTTTCCATATCAAAAACAAATCGTTGATAAACTGTTGATAGAATTGAATATTCACTCTAAACCTTTCAGATTTGATGATTACTTTATCCCCCCCCCCCCATTACAATATTGGCTTAGCTACGGGCACTGGATGTGCCCATAGCTATGCCATCATTTTGTAAATAATAGCATCCATCAAATAAGAATACATTGTTTTCTAACACTGATTCCATGAATAAGCAAAGCAAGTCCTTACATTTTTAATGAATTCAATTAATATTTAAAAATCTTCCCTGAATTTGGGTTTTGTCTCCTCACCCCATTGTTTTGCCTTTGTCTTGAATTCCTGAGCAAATACATGAGAAGAGTGCTTCCACTGGCCCTCCTACCCCTCCAGATCAGTGATAACTAGTCACTTGTATGCTTTGAGATCAGGATCTTCAGAAGATTTTAAAAATGGTTTTGGTTTAGTCCAGCCAAACAGTTAAATGACTCCAAAATGAAAGTGGGTAAGACCTCTCAACTGTCCCTTTTTTACAGGTACATTCCTCATTTCAGGCCTAATTTACCCCTTACACAGAAAGCCAAGCTACATGACCAGCATACTAGTGGCAACAATAATTTAAAGAAAGAATACACCCATCTTACATCTCCATTTTTCTGAATTAAAACTAAATAACCTTATGTGGTAGAATTCAGTTCATTAAAGTTTGCAGATTTTACTCTGTCTCTTTGATAATGTACTTATATTTTCCCATCATTTTTGTCACTTTGTTTTTTTAAACATGTTTCTGAGTAGTGTTCCATATTCCCATTGGAAGCAGGAAGAGTTATGTGCTATTTTGTATTCAGATTTTATGCTAACTATATATCCAATTTTTTTTATCTGACTGTATCTACTTTTCAAGGGCTTTTGTTCTTATTTCAATGTCTGCAGGTTCAAAGGTATGAAATGGATCATTGCTTCACCCATTTGTTATACAGTAGTAGGTGATACTTATAAGGTGTAACAAAGGCCACAAGAGAAATGAGATCCAGCTACACCGAATCTCATTTTTTGTCTCAATCCTGTACAAGATGGAGGTATCAATATATCGGTGTTGTTGTAGCATATTTCAAATTAATGTTCCTCAGACTGGTCTCAAACTGGGAAGCCGCGGTGGTGCAGCGGTTAGCATTGCACTCCAAATCTCTGACAAGTTCTGATACTCTTGATAAGTGTAAGCATGGGCCTGAGAAATGAAGCATTTACAGGTTACCTGTATCCATTAGAGAAATAATTGCCAAACCAGGGATGAATTTCCAGTTTCCCATCCAATTGTCCAAGTTGCACTTGAATTGGGTTAGGGAGGAACTCTGCTTCACATGGACAAGGAGTCTTTTTCATAGACTGGGTAGTCTCTGGGATACACACCTATCTCTCCTGCAGGTCCTATTTATATCACAGTCAAGGTTTAAGTCTTTAGAATGGGTAATTCTGGTGATGTTTGTTTTGTGGTTATATGGAGGCCCATCAGAGTGGGGTCTGACAATGCCTGTATGCCAGGCATAGATATCCTGTCAAAAGCCTGTAGCAGACAGAATACAGGGATAGGGCCTTGAGGCAGTCTGCATAGGACATATTACTTACATGCTGTATTCTTTTAGTAAGGAACCTCTGTGGACATTCCAATTGTTGGATATGCCTGGTTAGGTACATATACCAAAGGGGGCATTGTACTCAATGATAGGTCTGATGAATGCCAAATACAGCGGAACAAGGACTTCCTTGGACTTAGATGCAAAATAAGAAGTTATGTACCTACCATAACGTTCCATGTTAGTTGTCTTCTCTCGCCTTCTTTCTTGCTGAATGGGTTCGGAGCCGATCCACGGCTCTGACTCGGCCATTTACTAAGCTCGAGAGCTAATTTTACCAGCTCGAGGCAACCCTATATCCCATGATGCAAGGCGGAGACTACCCAGATCTCGTTTGGTAGCTAAGGAAATTATGCAATTTATTCTTCCAACTGGAGAGGAGGAAGAAAAAGTAATAATACTAAAAATGACAATCATAATAATCATAATCCTCTGAAAGGGATCAACCTAATCTAGTGACACTAGAAGCTGATTAGCTAGAAAAAAGGATAAAACCTCTTAAGAGAAGAGGCATAATCTTCTCAGTCTGACCAGGCTAGGGGGGTGGAGGGCGGGACGCAAGAAAGAAGGCGAGAGAAGACAACTAACATGGACCGTTATGGTAGGTACATAACTTCTTAATGTTAAGTTGTCAATCTCGCCTTCATTCTTGCTGGATGGGACCGCGTCCCTAGCACCTCTATCCTGGGTGGCTCAATGGAACAGACTCTTGAGAATGGTGGAACCAAAATTCACTGTCTCTGGAGGCCAAGTCTAATTTGTAATGTGAAACAAAGGTATGAGGAGAGGCCCATGTGGCTGCTGCGCAAATAGTGTCTGTTGGAAGTCTAGCCTGAAAGGCTGTAGATGTAGCTAGAGCTCTGGTAGAATGGGCTTTTGGCCTAGAAATCAACTCTTTGCCTCTGAGCTGATAAATGTATAGACAGCCATCTAGATAAAGTCATCTTGGAGACTGGAAGGCCTTTCCTGTTCTCTGCATAGGATAGAAACAGATGATCAGATTTCCTAAAATGTTTAGTTTTGTCCAGATAATATCTGAGTTGGCGGTGAACATCAAGATAATGTAGTTTTTGTTCTGCTCTATCAGAATAATTTGGGAAAAAAACTGGAAGATCAATGGATTGATTTAAGTTCGTCTGCGATGCCACTTTGGGTAAGAAAGACGGATTAGTCCTTATAGATACCCTGTCTTTGTGGAAGATTAAGTAGGGAGGACGAATGCAGAGAGCATGAAGCTCAAATACTCTCCTGGCAGAAGTAATGGCGACTAGAAAAAGTGTCTTCCAAGAAAGAAATTTCAATGAACAAGCAGCCGCAGGTTTGAAAGGGGGAAGAATCAAGGATGTTAAAATTAAATTTAGATCCCACTGTGGTGGGGGGTCTCTAATCGGAGGTTTAAGTAAAAAGATACCTCTAAGGAATGCCTTGCAAAGTTTATGTGACATAATGTTGTGGTCCAAAAAGCCTATATGAAAATTCGAAATGGCTGCCAGCTGAACTTTTACTGTGGAGGAAGAAGATCCTGAATGAAAAATCTCTGCTAGGAAGTCCAACACCGAATGAATCGGAGCAGTATAGGGGTCTATATTCCTAGCTTTTGCCCAGAAGGAGAAACGTTGCCATTTACTAGTGTAAATCCTTCTGGTGGAAGATTTAAGGAAGCTACTATGATATCCCGGACAGGATTAGAAATCATAGGAAGCCTGGCTAAGGATGGAAGTGGAGCAACCAAGCAGTGAGGTTGAGAGAAGGTATGGATTGGTGCAGCTGCCCCGACTGCTGGGTCAGAAGATCTGGAACCGGGTCCAGATGCCATGGCTGTACCAAGAGATAACGATGTAGGAACAGAAACCATATCTGTCGAGGCCAATAAGGGGCAATGAGAATCAACTTGGCTCTCAAGGCGGTTGCTTTCTGAATTACTTGAGGTATCACAGGAAAGGGGGGAAAGGCATAAAGAAGTCCCCAGGGCCAATCTTGGGTTAGAGTGTCTCTGGGGGGGATGGCCTGGAAGGGAGAAGAGAGAGAAGAAGTCTGGGCATTTGCTGTTTTGAGGTGTAGCAAAAAGGTCGCAGCAAGGAAGGCCCCACTCCTGAAAAATCTCTTCCGTCACTGATTGTTTGAGAGACCACTCGTGAGGCATGAGAATAGCTCTGCTCAACCTGTTCGCTATGATGTTGGATTTCCCGGGGATATGCATTGCTATCAGAAACCGCTGAGAAGAGATTGCCCACTGCCAAAGTCTGAGAGCCTCTCGACACAGTGGATAGGACTTGGTTCCACCCTGTTTATTGATATACCACACTACGGACATATTGTCCGTTTGGACTACAATAGTTCCCAGGGGAAGAGAGTCGTTGAGGTCTTGCAACATTAAAAGCACTGCTCTCATCTCTAGGACATTTATGTGCAGGTGGTATTTGAAATGTTGCCAAGTGCCATGGACCATCCTGCCCTGATAATGCCCCTCCCCCCACCTGAACAGGGAGGCGTCCGATGTAACCATGGCGACTGGGGCAGGAGGAACAAAGGGTCTGCCCTGATGGACTTGAGGGGACGATATCCACCAGGTCAGATGCCTTTTGCAAGTTGGAGTTATTATGATCCTGTGATGCATGGGAAGTTGTTGAAAGGACCATTGGGCGAATAGCATCCATTGTAGAAGACGCATGTAAAAGCAGGCAAAGGGAAGAAGTGTTATGGTGGCCGCCATAAGACCCAATACTTTCAGAGCAAATCTGGCCTGAATTTTGTTGCTGAGAAGAATTACCTGGATGTGATTTTGAATGTCCAAGATCCTTTGGTCTGTTAACTTTGCTGAAAGTTGTACAGTGTCCAATTTTGTGCCTATAAAAGTAATAGATTGACAAGGCGACAAGGCAGATTTTTCGAAATTTATAGAAATCCCTAGCCCTCTGCAAATGGGAATGGTGTAATCTCTGGCTTGGAGAAGTTGATGCCTGGTGGTGGCAGTGAGGAGCCAGTCGTCTAGATATGGAAACACCTGGAATCCTTGACGTCTCAGGTGAGCCGTAACCACTGCCATACATTTGGTGAACACTCTTGGGGCTGTAGTGAGTCCAAAAGGCAGGGCCCTGAATTGGAAGTGACTGGTCCCCAGCTGAAAGCGGAGAAACCTTCTGGAGTGCCTGTGAATTTTTATGTGATAGTACACATCCTGAAGATCTACCGAGCACATCCAATTGTCCTTGCCCAGAAAGGGTAGAATGGACTGAAGCGTGACCATCCGGAATCTTGTTTTCTTTACAAACTTGTTTAGTTTGCTGAGATCTAATATTGGTCTCCAGTCCCCTGTCTTTTTTGGTAATAAAAAGAACCTTGAGTAGATTCCGGATCCTATTTGGTCTGCTGGGACTGGCTGGATGGCTCTTTTTGCTAGCAGTTTTGATATCTCTGGTACTGCTAGTTCCCTTAGACCAGGTGGAACATCTGGAAGGGTTCCCTTTTGCTGAATTGGGGTTTGAATAAAGGGAATTTTGTAACCCTCGGATATAATCAACTGTACCCATTTGTCTTGAGAAAGGGAAAACCAGGCTATTGGGTACAGCGATAATCTTCCCCCGACTGCCTCCGAAGGTGGACAGTCGGGCAAAATCTCAGGGATGCTGGAAGGGTTCGTCAGAGAGAGGCTCTCTGCTACCCTGATTCTGCGGACCCCCTCTGCCCCTAGGGTGGCATCTGTTGTTGTTACCCCCTCTGCCTCTGGGGGTAAACTGACCTTGTGCATCAGGCGTGACTCCTTGAGATTTGCGGAACCACATTTTCCCTCCCTTCTGACCTTTTGGGTAAGGTCTTGAAGGGGTGGAGAAACGGACTCCTATGGCAGAAAGAGTCTTGCCATCTTGTTCGCATCTAGTCAAAGTGTCTTTCACTTGAGGTCCGAACAAGTTCGAACCATCAAAAAGAGAGTTTGTGAAGGACACCTTGAAGGGGTCTGCAAAATTACAAAGCCACATCCAGGATTGACGCCTTAAAGCCACTCCTGTGCCTGCGGCCCTACTCGCTCCATCGGCTGCATAAGAAATGAGCCGCATGGACTAGTTAACAATGGAGTTTAGGATTCCTAGCTGTGAGCTAATCTTATCCTGAGACCCAGCAGCTGACGGATCCTGTAAAACTTCTCCCAACTCTTTAAGAACATCTCTTTGAAGGCGGGTGAAGTGACACAAGTAGTTCAGCGATCGCATGGCAAAGGTCGCTGAAGAAAAAATCCGCTTGCCATACCTGTCCATAGTCCTAGAATCCTTGTTAGGAGGATGGACAGGTACTGAAGGATCAGCTAGTTCCTTTTTGGTGGCTGCAGCCACCACCATGGCATCAACCGGGACACCTTTTGTCAAATATTGCCTATCAGGTGGGGCTGTAATGAATTTAGAAGGCCTCCGAGGAATAGGTTCCACCGAATCTGGGGCCATCCACGCCTTCCGAGCCACCACGTCCATAAGAGGGTCAAAAGGCGGAGACACCCAGGAGGTGGAGGGTCAAGATCCGAACACCTCCAGGTATACTGACTCGTCCTCGGAAGGATTAAGGGAAGGCCAGTCCCCCTCTGCTTAAGGAGTTCAAGGATGTCTGAGAAAGAGACATCCTCAGAGGGGGACCTTGGGGATCCCTCCGACTCATCCAAGTCAGTATCAGATGTAATAGACTCAGGGGAGTCCAGATGTTTCCTCTTACATGTCCTCTTATGCGGAGGTCCACCTGAAGGATCAGGAGAAGCCTCGGAAGAGGAAGATATTCCCAGTGAGGAAACCTGAGGCGTTGGATCTCTGGGTCCGGGAGCAAGAGAGTGGGAAGAGACATCAGCAGGCACTGTAGTGGGAGGAGCTGATGAAACTGACCATTGACTACGCCCAGGGGCTAGTACACTCCTCATCACCTCGAAGGCTCCCCCGTCAGAGAGGCCAGAAGGTTCCCACTCCGAAGAGATAGGAACTTCAGGCCTCATTGAGAGGGAAGGCTCCAAGGCAGATGTCGGGGCTGAGCTCACCAACGCCGAAGCCCCGAGAGGGAGAACGGGGTCAGACAAGGGTCCGATGCCACTCACCCCCTCGGAGCCGATGAGAGAGAGACCAGACGCCCAGATCCCTCCAATGAAGGCCTCAAGGAGGAAATTGGAGCGGAGGACGACGGAGCCAAAAGGGGGGGTGGTATCGGCTCCGAAGTTACAATAGTCACAGCTCTGAGGAGCTCCAGCTCTGAGCTCTGTAAGAGAGTCGAAGGAGGAATGTTAGGTGGATGTGTGATAGCTACCGTCTGTTGAGACGGGCTATGGAGCATTTGGGCCAATGCCTGAGACTTTAATAGTCTACTCACCACTCTCTCAAGGTCGTGATCAGACAGCCTGGACGACCGAGAAGAACGGCTCCGATGGCTCTGCTCCGAGAGCAGGGGTGATCTCGGAGCCGAACGTATCGATTCCAATGAAGGGGATTGTGATCTCTTTTTAGAGGTAGGTGGAGCCGAAGGAGCCAAGGATACGTCGGCTCCAGCCGGAGCCGACACTGAGTGCCCAGATCTGGAAGTATCGGCGCCGGATGGAGCCGATACTGTGACTTCTAAAAGAGAAGGATTGGCTCCGGCTGGAGCCGATCTCGACACTGCAGAAGAAGAACCAGCAGCCGATGGGTTGGGACTTGAAGCCGAAGGCTTAACTGGTTTCGAGGGCTTCCCTGGAGCCGACTTAGTCGGGGAGCTCTCAGGCTTTAATAAGCCCCTCAATATTCATTTATTCCTGCGCTCCTGCAGGACTCTTGGGCTGAAGGCATGATGGATAGCACAAGAGTCCTGCAGGTGCAGAGATCCCAGGCAGTAAACACAAGAAGTGTGACCGTCTGTCAGAGACATCTTCTGACAGCACGAGTCACACTTCTTGAAGCCTGAGACCTTTGTGTCCTTCGACATAGCTGTGTCGAGGAAACACAAGTAACAAGGAAAACACAGACACACACACAAATAACACCCAATCCAATAATCTAAATCTAAACAGGGATACAACACACTCAAACACACACACAATACCTGACAGGAAAAATTAGGAAAGGGGAAGGTTTAAGGCCTAACCTAGGGAAAGGGATAAATAACCCGAAAAAAAGGGGACACTAACGGGAATAGGGTTAAATTAAATGTTAAGGTTCACAAAACAACTAAGGTAATTAAATTTAAAAGGGATGAGACTAAAAGTCTTAATTTGAAGAAAACTTACCTAGAGCTGGTAAAAGAGGCACCTCGTAGTTTAAGCGCAAACGAGATCTGGGTAGTCTCCGCCTTGCATCGTGGGATATAGGGTTGCCTCGAGCTGGTAATATTAGCTCTCGAGCTTAGTAAATGGCCAAGTCAGAGCCGAGGATTGGCTCCAAACCCATCCAGCAAGAATGAAGGTGAGATTGACAACTTAACATCCTTTGTTTACAAGTTGCGTAACATAGAATGATTTCCTTACCACCGTAGACACATGATGGTCAAAGGCTAGATTACTATCTATGTGTGTCCCTAAGTCCTTGACTACTGGATCATCTCTAAGGGGTGTTTTGTCAATATGATAGTTACCATGGATGGATGACATACCAAAGGATACTATTATGCATTTCTTGGCATTTAGTTTTAGTCCATGGCTCTGACACCAGTTGTTTGCCTGTGTTAGCCCCTCCTGGAGAACATTTGTGTCAGTGTGAGATTCAATGACAGCT
Source organism: Protopterus annectens (assembly GCF_019279795.1). Classification (NCBI taxonomy): domain Eukaryota; kingdom Metazoa; phylum Chordata; order Ceratodontiformes; family Protopteridae; genus Protopterus; species Protopterus annectens. The sequence continues at coordinate 385,973,114 of NC_056728.1, forward strand.
CCTAATTTGCAATCATCTGCAAATGTAGTCAGCCAGAGACCACTGTCATTGGCCTTGACTTTTGAGAAGTAAATGCCAAAAAGGAGCGGTCCAAGGACTGATCCCTGAGGAACTCCACTTGTGACTGACCTCTTTTAACTTCCTGGGTCCTGTCTGTGAGCCAGTTGACTATCCACTGGGTGACATACAGGTTTGTACCTAACCTCTTGAGTTTGTCAACAATGCCAGAGTGGGGTACTGTGTCAAATGCCTTGGCCAGGTCAAGGTAGGCAGTGTGAACAATCTTGCCCACGTCAATTGCTTTGGTGACTTTCTCAAAGAAGTCCACCAGGCTGAGTAGGCATTACCTTCCCTTGAAGAAACAAACTGGGTTGGGTACAGTGTCTGGAGGTTTACTATATCTCTATTAATCATCTTCATGATAATTTTTCACATGGCTTTACATATCAGACTAGTGAGACTTATGGGTCTGTAGTTTCCAGGGTCTGTAGATGGCCCACCTTTATGCAAATTGATGATTGCTGCCTTTCCCCATTCATGAGGCATGGAGCCTGTTTGGAGGCTACAGTTAAATAGTAATTCCAGAGGTCCTGATAGGTCATGTTTTATGCTATTTGGAAGGCATGCTGGGATATTGTCTGGGCCCATTGATGCAGTGTTTTTGGTCTTAGAGAGAGCATTAAGGACCTATTCCCTAGTGATAGTAGAGGGAGTTAAGGAGTTATATTTGATGATATTTCTTGAGGGAAGGTTAAGGGGGAGAGAGGAGTAAAGTTGGTGCTAAATTTATCAGCCAGGAGGTTTGCTATATCTTCTGTCTCAGTATTGGTGGCTCCATTTACAATGAGCTCTGCACACATTTGTGTATTGCCTTTGAAGTTGTGGAACTAGCTAAAGAATGCTTTGTGGTTGTCCTTGGCCTGTGAGGCCAAACTTACCAAAAAATTGGCTTTGGTAGACTTTATTTGTCCTCTGAGTTATTTGTTTAGTTTGATGAGAGTGCTTTTATCCTGCTGGGTGCTGCACCTCCTAATGTTGCCATGATTTTCTTCCTCTTGTTATTTAGCCAATTGATTTTGTGATTCCACCAGGGTGGCTTGTTTTTGGAGTTAGTTATGTACTTCTTCCTGGTGGGTACAGCTGTTTTTATGCAGCTATTAACATGCTTGTACAGGGTTTCTGTGAACAGTCCTGCATATGCAGAAGTTTTCTCAGGGTTTATGGGGTCTTGAAATTTTGCCAGGTTCCCACTTAATAGCAGGAGGTTAGCCTTAGATAGTTCCTGAATACTTCAAGTTTAGCTGGGAGTCCAGATTTTATTTTTACTTCAAAGGAGACCATTTTGTGGTCTGGTCTTACCAGAGAAGGCATTGCAGTAGGGAGTGTCCAGCAGTCTCCCATATTAGTGAGGACCAGATCCAGTATGGTTGCACCCCTGGTTGGTGTATTGACTATCTGGTCTAGGGAGTTTGTGTTTACAAAATCCAGGAATCTCTGTGCATATATGTTTGGTGTCATATAGGATTCCCAGTTAATAGTGGGGTAGTTCAAGGCACCCATAAATATGGTATTGGGTTGGATGGTTAGTATTTCTAATAAGTTTAAATACATGGTATGGGTTTCCTGGGTCATGGAAGTGGACCTATAGCTTGCAAGGAAGTGACATTGGATTTTACTTATGGTGCCAGAAATATATAAATGCTAATTGAAGAGACTTCAATCAAAGGAAATAGAAGTCCAAAACCCAAAGTGGTAGCCGAAAGTTTTATTTGTTGTAACATAAAATAATATAAGCGCTTTCGTCTTGGTAACCAAGATTTCATCAGATAAACACAATCCACATTATTTAGTCCTTATATATCTTGTGCAATTAAAACCAATCAAAATTTTAAAGACATACTGTCACTAAAAATCCTTCCATAAAAAGCACTACCGTTTTTATATTTTTTATTGTTTATCACAATCACATAAACTATATTGCTGAAATCTTATTAACCATTGATTTAATGAAAAACAATATTGATTTAATGAAAAAACATACTAAACATTTTTCATAATAAGCTCAGAATGAAAATAAAAATAAAAAGAAACAAAATAAAAACAAAACCATCAGTGACACTTGGCAAGAAAACATAACCATTATACATCCCCTGCTCTTGCTATTAACACAGGTTTGATGGTAATGCATTCATTTAAACCTGGGGGAAAATTAGATCTCAATCTTAGCTACCATTTGAGTTCTTTATTCAATAATACATTTTTAACATCTCCCCCCTGGTATTCATTCTAACCATGTCAATGATGCCAAATTTAAAACCTTTAAAATCGATACATATCACAGAATGCTTGTAGAGTGCACTAGTCTCTTTTTTGGTTTTAATGTCATATGAATGTTCGTACATTCTGTCCTTCAAAGCCCTCTCGGTTTTCCCAACATAGAAAGCTGGACAGTTTTTTACATGTAGCTAAATAAACAATCATCTTTGTGTTACAATTGCCCTTGCAATATTTCACTTTACTGTCCAACCCATTTTGTAAAACAATGCTATCTTCCTTGTAAATGTTTGAACATTGCCTGCAATTGCCACAATTAGTTGTAGCCTTCCTTACACTACAATGAGAATTGTGCATCTGTTCAAACACTCTTAAAATTCATTCCAGTTTTGTAGGTAAAAATAGGTTCTGTACCCACTACTTCAAAAAGTTCCTTATTGGTTTTGAGTAGACTCCAGTTTCTTTTAATAATATCAGTGAACATGCCTGAAAATCCATTAAACTCAGTTATGTATGCTTTTTGAAATGTTTTACTGTTTTCCCTTTTCTTATCCACAAAATCACTAGGTAGTCCTATCAAGGGTTTGTATCTAACACCCCAACCTTCTTTGACTTCGTCAATAACCCTATGTACCTCCTCTTCAGGGTAACCCCTTTCTATAAACATAATACTTAAATTATGGATTTCTTTATAAAATTCCTCCTTCTCTGAGGTCATCCTGGCTATACAAACAGCCTGACCTGTAATGAGGCTAAGCTTTTGAGCCATAGGGTGATTGCTGTTAAAATGTAGGTAACTATTGCGCCAGGTCTCTTTCCTATAAATTTTTGACTGAAAACCATCCGAAGTTAACAAAATGGTAGTATCTAAATAGTTTGGGTTTTGGACTTCCATTTTACCTATGGTGATCTGAACATGGAGCAGCTCAAGTGCATTGTCCTGTTTGACTAACATTGAAGTATATTTATTTTTGATGTAAATAGAGACACCTCCACCTTTAGTCCCTGCCTGTGAAGTATTTGGCCTAAATGTGTGGAAGGCATTATGACCTTGCACTGTTGAGGTGCCCTCCATGGCTTTAAACCATGTCTCAGTGACTGCACAGATGTCAGCATTCTCTAGGGTAAAGAGAGCTTCTAGGGAGTGGAGGCTTTTGTTTAGACTCCTAACACTGAGCAGTAACACCTTTAGATTATCTTAGTTTTGATTTGCTATGTCAAAAGTACTTTCAGTTTGACATTGCCTAAAAAAGGCACTATGGGGGAAGACAATGTTTTAGCTAATATTTGAAAGCCGAGAGGGGAAAGGTGCAGACCATCCCTAGTAAAGCAGCGTGGTCTGTTGACCTTCTCCTTCCATGCTGACAAATATTGCACCCCAGCAAAAAAACAAAGCGATACCAAACTACTGAAGGTTGCTCACACTATAAATGAAAACAAAATGTGAGCACACCAACACAGCCACCAGAAATATATACAATAAAATAATTTATTGACAAGGATTAGTGCTTTTGTGGGGTTACAACTTCATCAGATCCAAGTAAAAGAATAAAATCAACACAAGACACATTGAATATAAAATAAGTTGTAACCAATCAACAACTGTTATCAATAAAATAATTATATCAATTAAGCAAAAATCACCACCTCCTATTTAAGGCAGGTCTAAGGGGAATGCCAGAGTTTAAACCTGGAAACTTATGTGCTTGTAAAGATACAATCCATTTTACCTCAAGCATTCCTACTTGATTATTATCACCCCTTCTGTTACTTGGTGGAGCTAGTTGTAAAACCCTAAAATAAAAAAACATTATGTCCTGACGAATTTGCATGAGAGTTTTATTACGAATATTGCCTAAATGCTCTAATATGGGTTCTCTTAGCTGGTGTGTAGTCTTTCCTACATAAAAACATTCACATGTACAACATGTTAATAAATAAACTAGGTTATTGCTCCTACAAGTCACCATAAAGAGGTTATAACTGCTTTTTTTAAATCGCTTCTTTCATTCTGAAGAAATAAAAACCAAAAAATCTTGCTTTTTTCATTGTTTGCACCTGATTAAAAGTGATATTACCTGGCTACCTCTGCTATCTCTGAAAAAGAAACCAAAAAATCTTTTTTTTTCCCCTTCCTTCTGAGAGTCTCTGTTGATCAGTGGCAGTGAATAAACAATTTACTGCTACAGGCCCCCTCTGTGAGTTGGTTCATGCTTGGGCTAAAGTTCTGTCTTTGAACAGGGGTCATTTCCAATAACAATGCTTTTTGCCTCTTAAAACCTAGTTGCCTCGTGAGTTTTGAAAACGTTTTATTGGCCAAGGTTGTTGGTGAAGCCTTCATTCATCTCTGTCCTAAAACCCAGTTGCCCTGTTTTCGGTGCCTTTCAGTATTTTGGCTGTTGGTGAAGCACCCAATACCAAAGAGGAGTAAACGCTTGAAAGGGCACAAGCCACTTTGATTTTTTTGATTTTTTTGTTTGTTATTTTTTAAGTTTCAAGCACAAGCAAAACTTATTTTTTCTTTTTTTTAAACTGCAGCACTTTTTTCGATTATAAATTTATTTACTTGTTAAAGTTGTTTACTGACTTTCCTGTTTATACTTAATTTCAAACCTGAACAATTATAAAATCTTGCATATTTTCTGTTTCTGCTTTGAAAAAGTTCTGTGTAAAAAACTATTGCTTTTTTCCCACTTTTCTGAGATTTAAAAAGTTCTGTTACAGGCTTGCTGTTTCTGTCAAAAAAGTAATCTGCTTTTTCCCACTTTTTTTTGCTTGGGCCGCCACCTAGGGCTTGTTGTGGATCAGTGGCAGTAGTTTTTGAGCAGCTTTTTTGCTTTTCCCAGCTGAGGTTACTGACTGCTATCAAGCACTTGAACGTCATTTTAGCTTGAGCAGCCTCCCTGCCACTTTACCTGAGGTTACTGACTTGTTTAACTAGTTTTATTCTTAGATTTAGCTCTTTCCAGCCTTCTTCCAAAGCAATACATCAAGCGTTTATTGGCAGTTAAAAGCGAGATTTAGCAGAGCTGCCCTCTGAGCTTTCAATTTTTCACTTGTTTCAACAAGGTTAAACCCTTCAAACAGTTTTCAGTTTGTCTAAAAATTTTTCCCCTAGGTCCTGCCTTATTTTCTTCCCAAACAGCTAGCACCTTCTTTACTAAAAAGCGCGGTATTAATTCACCTTGCTTTTCCTCAAAGTCTCATAGCTATATTCTTTCTGTCTATCCTTGTCTTATAAGAGCCCAGAGCATGCCTTCTGCTGTTCTATCCTATACAAATCCCTGTTGTAAACCAGAGTGCCTTTCTTTCCATGTAAAAATCTACTTTTGTGTCTCTCATACCCCTCTCGCACCTTTCTGTTTTAAGTCCACTATGCTGAAATTCTTCCCAGCTGGTGAATTCACCTCTCCTCCTCCCACATAACACTAACACTAACGTAGAGATCCTCCCTCCCTCAACCCACATAACACTAACACTTGCTAGAGATGGCAGCTATTTAGCCAAATCATTGGCTGAGCTCTCTCAACACTGTAACATACAAGACCAGGCTAAGTAAACCACACCACTGACACAAAGGCATACAAGACTCACATAACTCAAACATATCACTGAATCAACAAACATTAAAATAAACACAAAAAAGAAATAGCCTCAGAGGTGCAAGCAGTCACTGCCCCAAGAACAGCAACAAACCAGAAAAGACAAACAAAATCATGCAGCAAAGCAGTACCACACTTAAAACCGCCACAAACCACCATCATGAACCAAAGCAGTGTCACTGTAAGAGGGCCAAGGACGCCCCACTCACCAGGCTGAACATAGGTGACTCCAACGTAAGCACGGCACTGACGCCCTGAACACACCATTGAACAAGGCACACATAACACACCTGAGCCCATCGGCAAGTATGACACACCACATTACCAGCCACCAGGTCACCCATTATGTAGGAGTATGACATGTCATTGTGACCCTGAGTGAACAGACATAGACATACCCTCCTGAGCCATAATAAAAGAGACAGATGATCAGCTTCCTGATTATGCGTACTTCTGTCACCCATAAATGAGTGACCAAGTGATCTTCCTTCACCACAGGCTTAATGACTGGTGACATTCTGGTCAGCTTTAACAATTGGCTGGACTGGTGTGTCCGGAGGGACACGCTGTCAAGTTCTTTTTGGATGACATGTGCCTGACAAGTCCTGTCACAAATGGGGCTGATGGCTTGCACCTGCTCCCTGGATTCCGGATATTGGCTAAGGCTGCTCAAGCACTTCATAAACACCCTAGAAAAGAAAAACTCGAGATCTTCACCACCCTAGCCACCAAAACCTCAGAAATGCTGGGGTAATGAAACCACCTGCCAAGTCTAAACTTAAAATGCATGCACTCTGTGCCCTTCTGTGTATGAGAACATCGATGTCCACCCGGGTGACTTGAAAACCTGGTTCAAGGCCCTGAAACCAATTCTCGCACTCAAAGGTTTTACCGGTCATCATGGATTCATCCAAGGAGGTTCATTCCAGGTGCAATACCTACGCATGAAATATTCATTAAGGATACCCACACTCCATCATGGGCCCTACGCATAGCAATTTGTAGCATCCAGGTACCTAACCCACACTGGAACTGCTCACAATTTGTTCAACCTGGACCACACAGCTCTCCCACTTCACACCTACCCACACACAGCTATGAAGAAACTGCATCCATAAATGTATCAACAAAAAACATCACTACCTGTGACTTTTTCTAAACTAATATAAAGGGAACAACACATCAAGCCCACACTTTCAGCCCTAAAAAGTTGTCACTGAGTTCAAAACATCCCGACAAATAACAACTAGTCACCACATCCCCCTCTTGAGGAGAAATGAACACAAATCTCACACACACAAACTAATCCACATCCTGCCCCCTCCACATCTAAAAAGCCACTCTCTCTGGTGAGACATCATCATAACCCCATCCAAAACAAAGACTAAGACATCCCATTTCTCACCCCAAACAACAATGGAACGAACAAGAAGAACTTCTTTCAAGGCCCCACACCCCTCAAGCTGACAGGTGTGGTATCTTCAAGGCCTGAAATTAATGGAAAAACCAACCCAGGCTACAGCTTCTCTGCATAAATGCCTTCTACCACACCAAAACGGACTGCAGGGGAACAGTAGCTCAACAAACCAAGAAGACTGATTCCACCAAACTTCAATGCCCAGAAGGAGGCACCAGCCATAAACAACAAATTTTTTACATCAAGAGGAGAAAGCTATTACTTGCCAGAGCAAAATCCCAAAAGGGTAGAGATTCAAAAAAAATTGCCATAGATTCAAAAAAACATGTAAGGCCTTCTTCATCTAAGTGTCAGAAACCTGGATGGAAACTCCCAGATATCAAAAGACAAAACTGAAAAATACAAAAGAGATGTCAGAAGACCAGACAAACTCCCAGATACTGCTGAATTAGTCCAAACGATAAAAGATAACCACCCCAGTCCCCCAAAGCCCATACTGATAGACAGGTTCCCAGCAACTCCCACCCAGATCTAAAGCTAAAAGAGATAAGAATCCCAAACCTGTGTAAACCCAAACACAGCATCAATGGGACCAATCCAATGAAAAAAGGCTAAAATACAGCATCAATGGGAGACTATGGTGTCCACAGAATATAGCTACATGGTGATGTCCTTAACACATGTGTCATGTGCCCAAGGAGTATGCCTCACGGGCCTTACTACAGGATACATGTTTAACAAGCACCCCCTGCAAAGCCGTCCCACTCCACAAAGGGCGGTGCTCTACGGCAAACATAGGGACCGCCAGACCTTGGACCAACAAACCTGGACTGCAAAGAAGGGCAGATTTTCATAATGGAAACTCTTACCTTTTTCATAAGGGACTTGGTACCATGAATGAGGGACCCAGGGTGGCTTTGTACTCAGGGGCAGATTTTCCATGAACTTGGTCTTACCCTTCAAACAGTTACTTGCACCATTGATGAGGCAAACCATATCCAGCACATACTACGGCAACCTTGCAAAAGCTTACCACACCCCATGTTAAACCAGCAGAGAACATTAAAGGCTGCAAACCGACACAAAGGTGGTGTCCCACAGTCAAGTTGCAAACTGGTTAAAGGACAGAACCCAGGACTATTGAGCTCCTTGGCAAACATCTCCTGCCGACATAAGTTGTGTCCAAGGTGGATCAGGTCAAGCTGGGTATTGTTCGGCATCTACTTGGTTGACACTAAATACAGGAGGACTATGTCGACAGTTTATGGACACAAAGTAGGGTTGAGCTATAGTGTATACTGAGTGCTGGACATGCATCCATCAGAGGGGTTTCCCACGGAACTGATAGCTGGTGCCAGAGCCATGAAAGCAACCAAAATGCAAAAGTGTATAGTCATACCCTTCGAAACAAGGTAACCTAGGTTGGGAACCCAGGCAAACCCACCTACAGAGCTTGACATTGTGGACCTGGGAAAGAAAGTGGACAGGCCTCTCGCTTTTGCCCATCTGATCATGAAGGGATTCACACATAGAGATGCTGGGAGGTCATTGTTCTGTATTCATTCACAGATCAATATCCAATGATCGAGTACACAATGCTCCATTCGATGTATCTCACCCCACAATGCTCCATCTTACTGTATCCCACAAAGTTCCTCGCCAAAAGGAAAGAAGGACTCCAAACCTGCATAAAGGAGGAAGGGACCCAAAACTCTCATACCTGAAGTGACTGAAGACCCTCCAACTCATTATGCCTGTGCTGCAAGCTCAGAGTGCCAAGGACTAACCTGACATAGCAAGCATGCTGAATCAACAAAATCCATCTCCACACTCCAAAACCTAGAGCAAGTGACTTAGAACTTAGCACGGATATAAATCTAAACTCAGGGAGGATAGATTTATCACCCAGAGACCCCCATTTATCACCCAGACCCCCCATGCTGTGATGAGGCAGAGCACCTGCTCTGGCTCTGTGTTCTGCTCTTGTTCAAGAGGTGGATGGAGTGATGGAGTATCTAGGGTGGATCCCTTGTGTCACTCCTGGGAGGAGCTACAAAGAGGCACAACAAACACATTCGGGCTAACATAATTAAGCTATATGAAGCTAGCTATCCTTTGGGCTAGGCTTACGAGAATGCCTTAGTATAAACCTATGAACCTATGAACCTATGAACCTATAAACCTAGGTGAAAAAACATGTCCAGTCACTGGATGAATAAATTGAGCATCTAGGCCAATGGAAGAACAGGCTTTACAATTATTACATGGAAAAGTGGCCCTTCTCATTGCTGGCTCAGAGACGGGGTTTTTAGATCCATAACAGAATAACCTTTTCATATTCGTGTTATTCCTGAAAATAAAGCCAGGATGCTCACCAACAATATTCCCTACTTTGCTGTCAGCTAGCAAAATGGGCCAATTCCTTTTAATAACATCACAAAATTGCTGCATGTTACTAAAAAAGGTAAAAAGTACATTAGGTCTACTGACCCAGCACTTAGAGTGATTGGGTTGAACATGTCGATACACATTAGAAAAATATGGACCCCCCCCCCATTTTTCCTCTGTAGAGCTGCTTCAGAGTGTATATGATCTACCTGTTCTCCCTGGTAGCCTCTGTTCAAAACCCCTTACAGAGATTTCCCATTGTCTCACCCATCATGTCATCATTCGTACAAAGATGGGATACCCTTAAAGACTGATCCTTGACCATATTTGGAAAAATATGGGAAGGGTGCATACTAGAACAATGCAATACACTGTTTTTCCAACAGGGTTTCCTATAGAGCTTTGTTTCCAAGCCACCTTTTGCATTTGTATACAAAAGTAACATCCAGAAAATCAATGGTGGTCAAAGAATAGTTCACAGTAAACTTCAAAAACACAGAAGTAACTTCTAAATAGGAAACAAATTCAAGAAGTTTAGCAACTTCACCTGCCCATAACACAAATGGATTGGACAATATTGTTGGTGAGTGTCCTGGCTTTATTTTCAGGAATAACACGAATATGAAAAGGTTATTATGTTATGGACCTAAAAATCCCGTCTCTGAGCCAGCAATGAGAAGGGACACTTTTCCATGTAATAATTGTAAAGCCTGTTCTTCCATTGGCCTAGATGCTCAATTTATTCATCCAGTGACCGGACGTGTTTTTTCACCTAGGTTTATGGTGACTTGTAGGAGCAATAACCTTTATTTAGCAACATGTTGTACATGTGAATGATTTTATGTAGGAAAGACTACACACCAGCTAAGAGAACCCATATTAGAGCATTTAGGCAATATTCATCATAATACTCTCACCAATGCCCTAGCTAATCACGCAAATTCGTCAGGACACAATGCTTTTTATTTTAGAGTTTTACAACTAATTCCACCTAGTAACAGAAGGGGTGACATTAATAATCAGGTGGAAATGCTTGAGGTAAAATGGACTGTATCTTTACAAGCACATAAGTTTCCAAGTTTAAACTCTGGTATTCCCCTTAGACCTGCCTTAAAAAGGAGGCGGTGATTTTTGCTTAATTGATATAATTATTTTATTGATAATAGCTGTTGATTGATTACAACTTCTTTTATATTCAACGTGTCTTGTGTTGGTCTTATTCTTTTACTTGTATCTGATGAAGCGGTAACCCCATGAAAGTGCTAATCCTTACCAATAAATCTTTTTATTGTATATATTTCTGGTGGCTGTGTTGGTGTGCTCACATTTTGTTTTCAAATATTGGACCTACTTAGAATGACACCAGAAACTAAGCCAATTATAAAAGTCAATCATCTTTTTTTCATATTGTGGCATCATCCTTAGAGAAGGTAAAATGCTGCTCAATGCTTGGCTCATACCAGCCTGAGGCATATATTCTGAGAGCTCCATGATGGCTCTCTTCATATAGTCTAGGGAGGTACGTCTCAGATCATTTACTCTCACATGGACTATGACTGAGTCATATTGGTAATTGTGGTTCAATAACATTTAACTAATCTGTAAAATATTTAACGACTATCAGATTTAGAGATTTCTTTGTTTTTAAAATCTTGCTGATGAAAGTTTATTTTGTGGTGATGTCCTGATGGTTCACAACAGGTAGGAGATTTTGAATTCTGTGATCCCCTCCCACATGTCCACAGTTCATGAAAATACAAACTGGAAATTACATAACTGTAAAATGTTCTCAGATTTGAAGTCTTATGGCTGTTTTGCAGCTGTGCTGTCCATTCTGGTAGCAATAAAGACATTCATCAAGGCACAGCGTGTTAGAAATGTCAGTGGTAGGCCATTTATCATAGTTGTAAACAAAGCATGCTTATGTTGTTTATAGCCGTAGTGGTAAGGAGGTCTCTATAGTCTGTCTGTACCGTGTTGTGGGTCAAACTGCTGAATTACTAATTTTTTATTTAGCCAGAAGAACTTGAAAACATATGAAATGCTGGTGTGACAGCCTGTATGGATGAACTCAGTAGAATAAATTGGTATGATTAGCATGTGTAGTTTTCTGTTGTTAATACTGTAATTTGAAGGAACATAAAACAGATGATTGATTGAAATGAGTATGGGGTAAGAAGACTTAAAGATAATTTCTTGTAAGACTTTGTAAGGGCTTTACAAAATAATTTTCTGACTCACTGTCCAGGTAGTATTTACATAGTGAGACTCTTACAAGTTACTTCTCAAAACGCAGCAGACCAGACCAAAGGTTATACATGAGTGACTTTATCCTCATATCTTTCTGTCCCTAGAAGAAAATTGAATGGCAACTTCACAATAGCTACATGTGGCTGTAATGATAGGGCATTTTAGTATGGCAGCAGTTGTTTCATATTAAACATGATGAAATGTTGTTATTTTTCTTTACTATTGATCTGCTTTTTGTTGTTTACCGATGGATGGAAGATATTTTCTTAATTTATAATTGCATAAAGACAAGGAAGCTGCACTAATTTGCTATGTCTGCAGAAAAGCATATATCAAGCAATGTTGTTGCATTTCTGGCAAATGCATCCTATGTTTATCAGAAAACAATATAATTAAACATCAGGTGATTAAAACTGTCCATTTAACTTTTGAGGATGATTTTTTTTTTAGTGAACTTAATGATTTGAAAGATGAATTTGAAGTCAATTAGGTTTCTCTGGTGAATACTTGGGAAACCACTGCTTGTGCTTCCCAGAGGACAAAACTGCTCTGAAGGAATAACCCTTGCAGAGATGAGGGGACAACAATCTCTGTGGTCAGCCCATTGCACTACTCCTCCACCTCCCAACACTTGGCACTTGGCCAAATGAGTGTATGGAGGGCCTAAGGCCAGCACATTGGGTAAAAAACAACCCTCATGACTGCCTGAATGATAGCCCCTCCCACTCAACTTTTTCTCCCCTGTGAACGGAAATAAATTGGCCAAATGGTTGGGAGAGGGTTGATGATCACAGACAGCAGTAAAAAAAAAATAGAAAAATATATGTTGTCATTCATTAGGGGAATCCAAAGTTGAGGAAAAATCCTGACCCTAGAGGCACTCCAGCAGTCAGGAATATGTCATGGTACTGCCTTCAGTTTATATTTAGGGACAGTTGAAGAAATCATTGAAAAGAAATGGAACATATTAACTGCTAAAAGTGAGTTATCAGAAATAGTTGTTGAAATCACTTCTTTGTTAAGAAAAATAATGAATTTAGCTTCTATTCTTAATAAGGCAACAGATATCAGGATATCACAACAGTTGCTTTCCAACAAAAATGTGGGCATATACGTATGTGATGTATGGTCTCACCATCTTTAAGTGTCAAACATCCATTGATCTTAAAAAAGTACTCCAACTAGAATCAATACCCAAGGGGTATGTTACATATTTAACTCTACTCAGATTATAAACCTGGCTGAATGTAGTACATGTTGGGATTTTATTTAGGATGCACAACTTTCAAACTGGGCACAAGGATTTACAAACACATATGCTGCTAGAAAAAAAGAAACATAGAATGAATTGGATTGTCATGTTGTAGTACATTTCCTATAAAAATGCATATACTGCATTTTATAGAAACTGGTGTGAGTCTTAGAGGGGGATGATCTTGTGGCTACTGGTGAATACTGATGACTATTAGTGGATACGTTGCTCTCTACAGTGTATCACCAGCAAATTAAACTAGAAGGCAATAAAAACTAAACTAAATGACACAATTATTTTAAAATCTCAGCTTAAAATGAGGGCTCTTAGATATTAGAATTGTGTCTGTTAGCATTTAATATTTAAGTGGAAGACATTGTTATATTTACATATGTATATTATTTTATATGCATGTTTGCATATATATGTTTTTAACTCACATATATATATTTATATCATTGTATAATTCCAATTTATTAATATTATCTTGTGATTTGTATTTGTATCCCTATATTCTGTTTTGAAACATTTACATTTGCCTTTAGCATTCCTCTCAACTTCTTAGCACAAGTAATCTGGGGCAAAGCCTAAAATAATGGGGTGGACAAAGGGCCAAAAATAAAGACAGATATTAAATATTGCTCTTATAAACTTAGAAACTTGCTAGAATAACAGGATGGATATATATATATATATATATATATATATATATATATATATATATATATATATATATATATATATATATATATACATATAAATATATATATATGTGTGTGTGTGTGTGTGAACTATCGACCTATTAGCCTGACGAGCCTGGTCTGCAAGGCCATGGAACGTATCATCATGGAACTCATAAACAAAGACAATGATAACCTCCAAACTCTGGATCCCACCCAGTTTGGGTTTGTGAAAGGCATATCATGCCTCCTGAACCTGATCGACTTCTTTGAGGCAGTCACCAAAGCCGCAGATGAGGGTAAGGTGGTTCACACAGCCTATCTTGACCTCGCCAAGACTTTCAACACCATCCCCATTCTAGAGTTATAGCTAAACTCACTAAACTAGGTATAAATCCCTACATCACAAGATGGGTTGCCAACTGGCTCACTGACAGAACCCACACTGTAAAAGTTGCAGACTCCAAATCTGACCTCAAAGCAGTGACAAGTGGAGTACCACAGGTTCCATCCTGGGACCACTTCTGTTTGGTATCTACTTCTCTGAAGTACAGGCTAACACAGAAGGCCTCTGACTAACGAAGTTCACAGATGGCTGCAAACTAGGAGTCATAGTCAAGTCCCCAAATGATGTGGACATCCTACAGAAGGGCCTCGCTGAGACAGATGCCTGGTGTCAGAGCCATGGCCTCAAGCTCAATGCCAAAAAGTGCAGCGTCATCCCCTTTGGTAAAAACTCTGTACCCATGAACTACCACATAGGCAGCAATCTACTTAACACCAAATGCATGATAAGAGACCTTGGGACCTAGGTGGACAGTAGTCTCTCCTTTGATAGTCACATCGCCACAGTAGTCAGGAAGTCCTTCTATGTGGCACACCTCATCATAAAAGGGTTCTCATCCAGGAAAAAAGAGGTCATTGTTCCCCTCTACTCGACACTCATTAGACCCATTATACAGTACAATGCCCCTTTTGGAATGTACCTTACAAGACATCTGCAGCAGCTGGAAAGGCCACAGAAGTACCTCACAAAGAGGATTACTGGCCTCAAACAAATGCCCTACACTGACCGCCTCAAAAATCTCCAGCTTTACTCCATAGCATATCGCCTACTCTGAGGTGATCTCTGCCTAACATATAAAGCTATGTCAAACCCAGAGCTGTTGGACATGCTACACCTAAAGAAATCCCAATCCCTCCGAACTACATGCTCTAGGGACCGAAACCTTGTCACCACAATAAACAGGACATGCTGGAGGGATAGATTCCTGTCCCAGAGACTTCCCAGACTCTGGAACAGGCTACCCATCTATGTCAAGCAAAGTTCTTCATTAGCACTCTTCAAGAAAAATCTTGATGAGTGGATGGAAAATAGGAAATACACCCCGTGGATGACTTTTGTGTCTCTGCTCGACAGTGGCACAGGAAAATAACTTTCTTGGGTGGTGTAAGCCAGGGGAAACTTGTTGGCTAGGCTTACGTAGGCCTTTGGGCCAATAGCCTAGTACCTACCTATGAACCTATATGTGGTAGTATGCATTTTCTGAAGGATATGAACTCTGAAACTCAAATGTATGTATGTCATTATTTAGTAACTTGAATCTTCAGAGATATGGCAGAAAACCACAAATTTTATGATGAACAAACCAAAAATATGAGGCAAAAATCTGGACATTCAGCAAAAATCTGGACAGTTGAGAGATATTTTGCTACTTTGCATTCATTGGCTCATTGTAATATACAACTCCAGTGGTAGTCTTTATGTCTTTATATGTTGTCATTACAAGTTGCACAGGAACTATTACAAAATCCCATGACTTAGAGGAACAAAAGCATCATCTCTGTGCTGTTTGGGTTGGATATCCATACTTGCATGGACTTGTTTTTTGCTGGTTCTGTTCTACTTGACACCCCAGCTTGAAGTTGAGACGATCTTTCAATGGAAGGTCTTATGCAAGAAATTTAATGTAAGTTTTTGAAAAACTGCTAATTTGACCGGCTGGCAATTAAACAATTGTTTCACAAGTATTTAGTCACACTAATCTGTTCTAATTATATCTGGTCCCAAAAGTGACATTCACACCTCCTGCCACCATATTAGTATTAATGCTGTAAACATGGCATAGCTTTTTTAAAAAATAATTATTTGAAAAAGTAGCTTGTAACAAATGTTTATTTTTATATAAAAAAAGTGTTCGCTTGCATAAAAATGCATTCAAACATTTTTTATGTAAAAAATAAAGGTTCATTTCAGAAATGTGAGTATGGAGCCAGATTTATTAGTGCCTACACTAAGTGCACACTAAGTGTACATGCTATATATTCAAGAACATCCCTACCACAGTTTGTGTGCTATCTACTCATTCAGAAAGATTACACTAAGTGTACATGTAGTCTACACTTTGTGGTAACTTTATGAATCCCTGTTAATATTTAAAGCTGCAAGAAAATCAGTAGGAAAATTAAAACAAGGAGGAAGAAGGTGTGAGTTATGCCTTTGTTGTCTGTTCACTCAGAATGCTATACACATAGGTTCATAGGTTCATAGGATGATACTAGGCTATTGGCCCGGTGTCCCTTTTAAGCCTAGCCAAGAATGTGGCCCATGTTCCCTCAAAGTCAGCACCTGTTTTCACTGTCCAACAGGGACACAGGTGGGATCTCAGGGGTATATTTTCTGTTTCCCGTCCAGTCGTCCAGGTTCCTCTTAAAGAGGGCTAGAGAGGTACTCTGCTTGACATGGATATGCACTTAGTGTACACTTAGTATAGGTGTTATTGAATCCAAGGGATGATCTTTAAGCTAAAAGTAAAAGCATTGCCCAAGTAGATAAAGCAGTGCTGTGTGCATGCTTTGATTGTAAAATTCCAGAGCTAGAGTCTGGGATTGAGACTGCTGTCAACAATCCAGATTTCTTAATAACTACTGTTACTGTTCCTGAGATGATTTACATTGGAAATGAATGCAATTACCAAAGAAAGAAGTCACTTGTAACTTCACAGAACACCATTAAGGTCATAGATGATAAAAAGTTGGATGGACAGATTTTTGTTGTTTTGTTTTGTTTGTTTGTTTTTTCATTAGGGTAAATGAAGGGCTGACAGAACTATTAAAAATGTAAGCATAATTATAAAAATATCATTAAGCCCACTGAAATAAGTAATACATTGAAGACTTTCTTTGTCAACCTTTACATTCAGGGCAGTGTCGACAAAATATGAACACTGTCATTTCTTCTTTCCTTAAAAAGGTGCAGCTTCTTAAGGTCTCATCATGTCAGTCATATTCCTTATCTAGAAATGTTACCTCTGAGGAGGTTATGAGTACTTCATGTTCCACCGCTTCTGATAAAACTCCTGCTGGGCCTGATGAGGTACCTACTGAGTTGTATAAAGCACTACAGCATGCTGTCTCCTCAGCTTTGCTTTCTATCTTACAGGCAATGCTTCCTACAGCAGATATGCCCCATCTAACAAAGGCTTCATTAATAGCTGTTCTACTCAAGCCTGGGAGTTACACTTCTTCTTCTTCTTTTGGCTTTTCCTGGTTAGGGGTCACCACAGTGGATCACCTGTCTGCTCATGATTGGCACTAGAGTTTTACGGTGTCGAGTTACCAGCCCAGCGCCCAACATTGCACGGAAGGCGCACACATGCACACACTCATGCCTAGGGCCAATTTAGAGTGTCCAATCCACCTACAGCATGTCTTTGGGATGAAACCGGAGCAAACCCACGCAACCACAGGGAGGACATGCACACTCCGCACAGAAGGCACCCCAGCCGAGGATCGAACTGGAGAACCTCTTGCTCTGCTTAAAAAAAATTACATGACTATCTCCTTAA
Source organism: Protopterus annectens (assembly GCF_019279795.1). Classification (NCBI taxonomy): domain Eukaryota; kingdom Metazoa; phylum Chordata; order Ceratodontiformes; family Protopteridae; genus Protopterus; species Protopterus annectens. Next base: position 385,990,825 of record NC_056728.1, read on the forward strand.
TATGTAATACTTGTAAAACTGGTAACTTACAGCCTCTTGACCCTAGTCAGGTTGATTTTAAAAAGAAATGGTCTTGCCTGCACAATTGGTTCCATTTTTGGGTGTGACTGATGCCACTTATAGAGGTAATTTAGTCCATGCTGCTTATCTTCATTTATCTATGATGTTGGAGACAATTCCTCAGGCAAGTAGTACTGATAAGCTTATGTACCAGCTTAACTATTAAACTGTGTATCACTTGATATTGCACATTGACCCTCAGGCTAAACACCAAGTGTGAGTGTAGGTGGCACCTTCTCATTTAGTAGACTAGTAGTAGATTAGTAATAGACTAGTAGCTAGTGGAGTAGCTCAGGCCTCTAAATTGCGCCCCCTTCTCTTTGGAAACTGCTTTTGTCATGTGAAGGGAGACATGCAAGAAATGGGGCAGAGCATGTTTGCAGATGACTGCAAACTGGGTGCCCTGACTGACTCCCCTTTTTTCCTTTTCACAGACTAGTAGGGCTTGATGTAGCTGAGAAATAAGTCTATCCGATTAATTATCACATGAGTGGAGCCCTGCTTAAGGATGATGCTGTTATTAATGATCTAGGTAATTCATCGACAGCAAACTGTCCTTTGCTCATCACGTATCAGTTGTAGAAAGGAAACTTTTTTTACACTGGGCAGCTATTTATAATAGGTGCCTGGTTATGTGATGTAGAGAGATGGAGCCCTGACTGTGACCCAGGCAACTGGAGTTCAGTTAGCTGCCTCAACACTGGAGGAGCCATGCAGAAGAGGGAGAAACATAATAGAACATGGTCTGCATGCCTCGTCTGGAGAGAGATGAGACAGTTTCATGCATGCAGGGGCTCACTGGGTAGGTATAATTTCAATAGTGGAGACTAGGGAAACCACATCCCCTGCTTTGAGGCTGAAAGAAGGGCTGCTTGATGACAACATCTCTTGTGGAACTGGTTGCAAAAATAAGAATAAGAAAAATAAGAGAACCACCCCTGATGGCTGCCTAAATGATGGCCCCTCTCAGTTGACACTCAATTTCAGTGAAGAAGGAGCAAATAAAGCACTGGCTGAGAGGGAGCTAATGGCCAGCAGGCAGTAGAGATGGATCGATACTGCGGCATCAGAAAACCCATTAGTTTAATGCCTTTATAATCAAAAATGCCATTAATAGAAGTCGCTTTTGTGGGGGGATGTGCCCCCCACACCCCCTGCTAATTATATATACCATCTCCGAGATCGCACTACAGTTATGAAAGGGCAAACTTTCTGATCTTTACTGTACCACGATCTCACAATACAGACTTCTATTAATGGCATTTTTGATTATAAAGCCGTTCAATTAACGGCTTTTTTGATGCCGTAATATAGACCCATAGGGACAAATGAGCTAACAATTTGGTGATGATGGAGAACACTGGACTGCTTAGAATGTTACAGCTATAACACAGCTGCCCTAACTTCCTAAAGCTTATCACAAACAGTATTTTATGAAAAGTTGCATCATATAAAACCCTAGAAAGTTTTCAAAAAATCACTATCAGACTATTCAATATATTACCTTAACAGCTAATAAATGTATTTTACATCTGTCTGATTTTTGCAGAATGACCCTGATTCTGCCTTATCCCTTATAAAATGTTTGATTTTCTGGTAAGCCACTGAGGATTACAGTCAGTCAATAATGTCAGACATCTGTACATTGAAGCAAAACCTGTTGTTCAATTAACTGAAAGGTCTCTGAATTTTTTTTTTTTTTTGCAATTTCTCTTGTTAAGCACACTTGTTTACCATTCAGAAAATCTGTTAAAGCAACATCTGTTGTTCTATTAATTTTTAATGTCCCAAATTTTGTCTTATATTATTTGTTCTTACCCTCTTAAAATGTCTGAGTTTCTGGTAAATCACTAAGGATTATAATCAGTCAGTAATGGTAGGCATTAATGTTTCATACTTCTTAATATTCAGAAAATGAATGTCAGTTAAACACTGTTGTTGTTACTCTGCTGACTTTTTAACTTGGTAAAAAATATTAACAAATGTGCTATACAAGCATTTGCATTCTGGCATCTGCATTCTTGACCACTACTTTCACACAGTCCAGTGTTCTCCATTAGTGCCAAAAATATTATCAAAGGTATATCCTCTAGATCTAGAGATAACACTGTCTACCTTTATTCTTCATTATGCCAGTTATTGAGTACAATGTGCCATTTTTTATGTACCTCTGTGTTTTCTAAGAGAATCAAAAAGCAAGGCTCCCTTAGTTACCCAGACAGATTATAAACAATGATATTTTTCTTTCTGCCTTGTACAAATTCCTGGTACGAGATCAATGTATTGCTTTTAGGCCTTTAAAATTCCTGTCTTGCTACACCTAATCCAGCTTAGAAACAATGGTAAAGTTAAGAACACTTGAGCTAATGTTCTTAGCTTATATCATGGCATAAATAGGACTTCTTGCAGGGTTGTCAATAGAATTCCCTACCTGTGGAACAAACTTTCCTTGCATGTTATATGCTGTAATACTTTGGCCTTTTTCAGGATAAGGTTCACTGACTGGATGGGTTCAGATAAATTCTTAGGATTAGCAGTATGTCCCTTATCAAGAAGGGGTAAATCTATCAGTTACACTCCCTAAGACACATAGCTAATCGCTTCATAATCATTCAGTCCACCTCCCTAATGCTAAGCTATAAATATATGCGGCAGTGAAACTGTATGCTAAAATATTAATGAACACGTTCAAACTTTTTCTGATTATATTAACTGTCCCTATGCAATCAAGCTTTTGCCCCGGAAAGCAGCATTGTGAACCATTTGCAAACTCCTTCCTTAGAGCTGCATGCTGTCCATCAAGACCCCACCTTAGCAGTTGCCATATTTTTAGATATTGCGAAGGCAACTGATTCCACTTCATGGGAGCATTGGTGACTTGTACTTCAAGTCTGAGACTCCAGACCCCTAGCTTGTTGCTGTCAGGGCTTTGTACAAATATCTCAGAGCTGCTGTACTCACTGATCAGAATAACTCCTTCGCATTTTCTTTGCTACATTTTTTGCATGTAGGTTTATTTCAGCAGTCCAATATTAACTATACATTTCCCATATACTAGACGCCATTCACCCAATTAATCAGAATTCTGTTTATCATCTCAGAGTTTGAGTTACTCCCCTCTAGCAGTCCCTGCAGCCAGGAAAGGCTGACCCAGACTCTGCTACAGTTTGTTGTGAGGGAAAGGTTAGTTTGCTTTTTATTTGTTGTATTTTGTATTACTTTATTGCCTTTTTCTATTTTGTATACTGTGATTTGTTTTCTTTACACTGTGTTTTACTTGTATTCTACTTTTAACTGCATATTAAAACTTGAAAATAGACCACAGTTCTGTCTCTTCTGAGTCAGACCACCCAGTTACTGTTGTGTTCTTAAACACCACTGTCTTTCTAGTTGCCTGCCCCTTATGTTAATTTGACCATATATCTCATTTCCTCTTTGCTTTTACTGGCTGGTGTGAGTAAGCACAAAATTGTCATTTTGTGAAATCACTCCCCTTCAACTATTTAAATTTATTGGCCGTCCTACTGTATTCCATAGTACCAGAATACAAAAGTGACCACCCCCTTTCAATCTATCTTGCTGTTTTAAAAATAGTGACTCTCCACTAAAACTTAACTTTTTAGACAGGTAAAACTTGTTACCTACTTTCACATCTAACTCCTCTAGTGCACACTGCAGTGTTTAGGATAAACCATTTTTTTCATCTTACCTTTAAGCATCTATTGCAAGACCACCAGTTATTGGAGAGCCCACATTTTGCCTCTCAGTAGTCATCTTGGGTGCTTCTGTTTTCTCCTGGTGAAAGAAGGAGTGCAGTTACATTATTATCTGGAGACTGCTGATCACCAGAAAGCTTAATAACTGCTTTGTAGGTGACAGCTTGGAATCTGTGTTTATATTCTGATTCTGGTGAGAGTAGGACCATTGATTCCTGACTCTTTCTGGTTGGAGAGTGAGTGTCTGTCCTTAACGTACCTGAGTGGTCTGGTTGCTATTCAAGGCATCTACCAGAAAAAGGCTGCAAGCCTGCAGACCCTTGTATCATCTGAGACAAGACTGTGGATCACCAAACAGGCTGTGGCCTGCTTCTCTTCTTGGGATTGGTGCTAACATTTTGATTCTGGTGAGAGAAGAAGCAAAGGAGTATTGTATCCCAACAGTGTGAAGCTGTGCTGAGACCAGCATTAGTAGTAGCCAGGCAGTAGACATTCATCCAGCTCCCCTTTTTTCATCATTCTTGACAAGCTAATTATTTATTTTTCAGTAAGTACTGCTTGATTTCTTTCTAAATTCAGAATATTTGCCTAAATGCTTTATCCTTAAATTTTTCAGAGTCTATGTATTAGTTTCCCCTCAAGTGTTTGGCAGTGCTCTGTACAGACTCAGAGACCTTGAGTGATATTTTTCCTGTAAAAGGAATGTATAAGGTAACAACTCCAGTACTTATTAATATTGACCATCCCTCTTGACATGTCTAAAGGTCAATTCCCTGTGCTTTCTCCAATTAACCTGGTGAACTTGGGCATTCTGAGGCAGTGTAGTAACTTGCTCATGTACACAGACAACCCTCTCCTCTTACTTACTAACACTCAGACTTGTGAGAGATGTACTTATATATCCAAATTGGAAGCCATGCACTCTCAAGCAAACAGCGGAATAGCTGGTCAAGAGGAGAAGGTCAACACCTGCACCACACCACATGCAACACATAGCCCCCTCCAGAACACCCACCATCACAGCTCTCACATAAAAACACAAACCACACACACACACCTTCACGGAGGCTCTCAATAGGAATCTACCCAAACAGCAGAGACCTCCAAGGCAGAAATACACTCTACTACCACTACACAGCACAAACCACAAGACACATAGCTCACCTACACAGTGTGCCCCTCAACCTAAGCACCTAAGGCAAAACAGCTTGCCTAATACACTAATCATAGGTGACTCGATAGTGAGGCACACTCATGTCCCACTCACTAGGTTGAATAAAGAGAAGGTAACAGTCAGCTGTCGATCAGGTGCCAGAATCCGACACATAACACACGCACTCAGGTCACTCCACAACAAGTACAAGTACGACTCTGTCACTGTCCATGTGGGTGTGAATGACGTAATACACACCTCCCTGGACTACATGAAAAAAGACATGGAGGAGCTTTCAGATTATGTGGCCCAGGCAGGTATGACCCTAGCCCTGAGCAGAATCTTACCGTCCCCCAGAATGACACCTCAGTACAAGCAGAAAATGATTGACTTTAACAATTGGCTAAGTTTCTGGTGTCATTCTAAGGGGGTCCAGTATCTGTCTGCTTGGGATAACATGATTGAACAAAACAGTGTAAGAAACTTCTCTGTGTGGAAGATTTTCAGTCCATATATTTCAATTAATCACTGTATATTAATCAGATCAGACAATTGTAGTAGAAGTAGCGAACTTAAACTCGTCTTAAGTCAAAACAAAACAAAACAAAAAATAATAATAGAAAATATATAATTGTACAGCATTACTAAGTATTCGAAAGTAATACAAGTAAGGCAGGCAGTCTGTATAATTGTACAGCATTACTAAGTATTTGAAAGTAATCCAAGTAAGGCAGGCAGTCTGTTTCTAGTTGAAAATCCTTTATTAAGTACACAGACAAGCGATCCAAGTAAAACAAAAATAGAGTAATAATTTCCTCACAAGCTTTCTAAATATATATATATATACTTTTTATAAGGCATGGGAGTGGTTTATTGCGCTGTAAAGCAAAGTGTTATTGGTTGTTGTCTTTTCCCAGTTAGAGGTCACCACAGCAGAACTCCGGTCTGCTAATGATTGGCAGTAGATTTTGACAAACGCCAAGGTGCCAGCTCGATGTTCAGCCTTCAACAAAGGCACACCCATTAACGCATATCTTTCAAATGCTCACCCAACCGTGGGGAGGACATGCAGACTCCACACAGAAGGCACTCCCCACACTCCAGCTAAGAATCGAACTGGAGAACCTCTTGCTGTGAGGCAACAATGCTACCTCTGCACCACCGCGGCATATTGGTACACATGTTAAATTCACATCCCTTCCCTCATCAGTGTGACATTCAAGCTGGTCCTGCCCTACTTAGTAGCTGCCATAATAATATAGCCCTTATGTACTTTAAATAAAATTTATAATGATGTGGTACCTCTTATTTAACCAGATTATTAAGTAGATTATTAAGTCTGTGATTTTATCTAAGACAATATATTACATGGCTGGAAATATATCAGCCTTAGTTCATCTGGCAATCAAAAAATATATATAAATATATACATATACATTTTGCATATAAAAATCAATTTCTATTTTCATAACCTGTTGTTAACAAAGATCACTTTCGTCCTTCTAGACATCTTCAGGTCTGTGTACAAGAACCCTAAAAACAATCTATAAAATATATATCATTGTATAATTAGTTAGTATTGTTATTACACATCATTTTGAATAAAGTGGAAAAAAGAACCAGAAAAAAAAATAAGAAAAAATGCATGCATGATGATGGAAACAACATATACACTTAAATTACAACTGATTTAAAACAGTATTTAAAACCAACTGGTAGAATAAAATAAAATAAAATACAATTAGTCATGTAAACAATATGGCAATTTTCTAAGTTCCAGAGCACTTTTAATTGAACAGTAGTAGTTTAGTCCAGGCTTTCTAAAAGAGTTCAGCTTTAATTGCCACATGAGCTCATGTTTCTCCAGAATATTCGGGATGTCTCCTTCAAGATCACCCATGTCTATGCAATCCAGGATCTGGAACTTAAAACCTGTGTGACTTTTATGAAGAGAAAGGTGTTTGGCTAATGCATTATTTTTACATCCAGAGCGGATTTCTGACAGATGACATGAAATCCTACGCTTGAGTTTATTTACAGTCTTGCCCGCATAGAATGCATCACATTCATTGCACTGTGCCCTGTAAATTACTTTTTTAGTGTTACAGTCACCTCCTGCACTGGTTTTAATGATTTTCTTTAAATAAGGGCAATAAAAACTATCATCTTGCTGTATAAATATGCAAAATGTACAATTAGTTTCACATCTTTTAGTGCTTTTCTCATATGGTCTAGGTTTAAATTCAACAAAACTTCTAATGTTCCTGGCCTTCATATTAACAAATGATGGGGCTTCCCCTAAGATGTTAATCAGAAAAGGGTTTCCTGTGACAATGTCCCAGTTTTCTTCAATACTATTTTTGATACTGTGATAATCCAAAGTGTATGTCAGTGTGCAGCTATTTTTGCATTTGTTATTCTCTGTTGAATTACTTAACATTTTTCTACTGGGGAGCTTGAGTGAAGGTGCTTCAGTCGTTTTCATTTCTATAATGGGTTCCAGGATGTTTTTTAACATCTGACTTTCATAGCCTCTCTCGAGGCCTGGGTTAACAACGACCACCACCAGTACTGTTGGCCAACAGGGTGCTGGCAGAAATTGGGCTACTGTTGGCCGAAGGAGGAGAAGAGTGGGAAGGCATGCCCGAATGCAGGTAAAGGCTAGGACTGTGATAGTGAGGGTTGGAACTTTGAATGTTGGCAGTATGACTGGTATAGGGAGAGAGCTACCTGATATGATGGACCGAAGGAAGGTTGGTATATTGTATGTGCAAGAGACCAGATGGAAGGGGAGCAAGGCTAGGTGTATCGGAGGTAGGTTCAAATTGTTTTATCATGGTGTGGATGGGAGGAGAAATGGCATAGGGGTTATCCTGAAGGAACAGTATGCTAAGAGTGTTTTGGAGGTGAAGAGAGTGTCAGATAGAGGGATGTTTATGAAGCTGGAAATTGATGGTGTAATGATGAATGTTGTTAGTGCTTATGCTCCACAAGTTGGGTGTGCGATGGATGAGAAAGAAAAATTCTGGAGTGAGTTAGATGAAGTGGTGATGACTGTACCCAAGGCTGAGAGACTGGTGATTGGAGCAGATTTCAATGGGCATGTTAGTGAATGGAACAGAGGGGATGAGGAAGTGATGGGTAGGTATGGTGTTAAGCAAAGGAATGCAGAAGGTCAGATGGTAGTGGATTTTGCGAAAAGGATGGACATGGCTATGGTGAATACATATTTTAACAAGAGGGAGGAGCATAGGGTGACATACAAGAGTGGAGGAAGATGCACACAGGTGGATTATATCTTATGTAGAAGGGCCAGTCTGAATGAGATTGGAGACTGTAAAGTGGTGGCAGGGGAAAGTGTAGTTAGGCTGCATAGGATGGTGGTTTGTAGGATGACACTGGTGATCAAGAAGAGGAGGATGAGTGTGAGTGCAGCACCAAGGATCAAATGGTGGAAATTGAAAAAGGGTAATTGTGAGGTGGAGTTCAGGGAAGAGTTAAGCAGGCACTGGGTGGCAGTGAAGAGTTACCAAATAGCTGGGTAACTACAGCAGAGCTATTAAGAGAGATGGCTAGAAAGGTGCTTAGTGTGACATCTGGAAAGAGGAAGGAGGACAAGGAGACCTAGTGGTGGAATGAAGAAGTACAGGAGAGTATAAAGAGAAAGAGGTTGGCAAAGAAGAAGTGGTATTGTCAGAGAGATGAAGAAAGTAGACAAGAGTATAAGGAGATGCTGTGCACGGCAAAGAGAGAGGTGGTGAAGGCTAAGGATAAGGCGTATGAAGAGTTTGTATGAAAGGATGGACACTAAGGAGGGAGAAAAGGACCTGTACTAATTGGCTAGACAGAGGGACCGAGCTAGGAAAGATGTGCAGCAGGTAAGGATGATAAAGGATAATGAGGGAAATGTACTTACAAGAGAGGAGAGTGTGTTGATGGATAGAGTACTTTGAGGGGTTGATGAATGAAGAGAATGAGAGGGAGAGAAGGTTGGATGATGTGCGGATAGTGAATCATGAAGTGCAGTGGATTAGCAAGGAGGAAGTAAGGATAGCTATGAAGAGGATGAAGAAAAGAAAGGCTGTTGGTCCAGATGACATACCTGTGGAAGCATGAAGGTGTTTAGGTGAAATGGTAGTGGAGTTTTTAATTAGATTGTTTAATGAAATCTTGGAAAGTGAGAGGATGCCTGAGGAATGGAGAAAAAGTGTTTTGGTACTGATTTTTAAGAATAAGGGTGATGTCCAGAGCTGTAGTAACTACAGAGGGATTAAACTGATCAGTCACAGCATGAAGTTATGGGAAAGAGCATTGGAAGCTAGGTTAAGAAGGGAAGTAATGATTAGTGATCAGCAGTATGGTTTCATGCCAGGAAAGAGCACTACAGATGCGATGTTTGCTCTGAGAGTGTTGATGGAGAAGTACAGAGAAGGTCAGAAGGAGTTGCATTGTGTCTTTGTGGATTTAGAGAAAGCATATGACAGGGTGCCTAGAGAGGAGTTGTGGTATTGTATGAGGAAGTCGGGAGTATCAGAGAAGTATGTAAGAGTGGTACAGGATATGTATGAGGGTAGTGTGACAGTGGTGAGGTCTGCGGTGGGAGTGATGGATGCATTTAAGGTGGAGGTGGGATTACATCAAGGATCAGCTCTGAGCCCTTTCTTATTTGCAATGGTGATGGACAGGTTGACAGACGAGATCAGACAGGAGTCCCTGTGGACTATGATGTTTGCAGATGACATTGTGATCTGTAGTGAGAGTAGGGAACAGGTGGAGGAGACCCTGGAGAGGTGGAGATATGCTCTAGAGAGAAGAGGAATGAAGGTCAGCAGGACTAAGATGGAATATATATGGTTAATGAGAGGGAGGATAGAGGAATGATGAGGATGCAGGGAGTAGAAGTGGCGAAGGTGGATGAGTTTAAGTACCTGGGATCAACAGTTCAGAGTAATGGTGAGTGTGGAAGAGAGGTGAAGAAGAGAGTACAGGCAGGATGGAGAGGGTGGAGAAGAGTGTCAGGAGTGATTTGTGACAGACGAGTACCAGTAAGAGTGAAAGGGAATGTCTACAAGAGGGTAGTGAGACCAGCTATGTTATATGGGTTGGAGACAGTTGCATTGACAAAAAGGCAGGAGTCAGAGCTTGACGTGGCAGAGTTGAAGATGTTAAGATTTGCACTGAGTGTGACGAGGATGGACAGGATTAGGAATAAGTATATTAGAGGATCAGCCCAGGTTGGAAGGTTTGGAGACAAAGCCGACAGGAAAGATTATGTTGGTTTGGACATGTGCTGAGGAGGGATGCTGAGTATATTGGGAAAAAGATGCTAAGGATGAAGCTACCAAGTAACAGGAAAAGAGGAAGGCCTAAGATAAGGTTTATGGATGTGGTGAGAGAGGACATGCAGGTGGTTGGTGTGAAAGTGCACAATGCAGAGGACAGGAAGAAATGGAAACAGATGATCCACTGTGGTGACCCCTAATGGGGGCAGCTGAAAGAAGAAAAAGAAGAAGAAGACTTTCATAGCTACTCACTAGAAAATCATTCTCTAAGTTGTTCAGGTTTCTCAAAAATGGTTCCATATCTGTAGTAATTCTATCTAATCTATAGCCTTGGGACTTCACTACATTATACTTGTTTTTTTGTAAGATGTAGACTTTTACTGTGGAGTAATAAGTTAACCCTTGTTGGTTTTCTGAATAGATCAGTAGTGATTCTGTTATTGTTGGTATCCTTGGAAATCTGCATATCTAAGAAAGTGGTTGAAGTACAGCTATGGGAAGAGGTAAACATCAGCAAGGGGGTTGTTTGACTGAGGTAAGTGATAAAATCTCCAAGCTGCTATGTGTCACCTTCCCACACAATAAAGATGTCATCAATAAAATGTAAATAGCATGTGATATGCTGCATGTAGTCTGTGTTGTTTAACACAAAGTCCTCCTCCCATTTGCCCAGGGCTATGTTAGCTATGCTGGGAGCCATGGCATCCCCATTCTATGTGGCACATCTCATTACCAATGGTTTTGCATCCAGGAAGAAAGAGGTCATCATCTCTCTCGACTCTTCCCTCATTAGGTCAATAATCAAGTATAATGCCCCATTTGGCATGTACCTCACTAGACACATGTAACAGCTGGAAAGGCCACAAAAATAACAAACAAAGAGGATCCTAGGCCTTAAACACATGTACATGGACAGACTAAAAAAAACTCTAGCTATTCTCTGTCTCATATCGTCTACTAAGAGGCGATCTCTGCTTGACTTACAAAGCCATGTCTGACCCAGCTCTGTTAGAAATGCTACATCTAAAGAAATCCCTCTGCACCACATGCTCCAGAGACCTCAACCTCATTACCACAATCAACAGAACATGCTGGAGGGACAGGTTCATAACCCAGAGACTGGCCATGCTCTGGAATAGACTTCCCATACATGTGAAGCAGAGCACCTCACTGGCCCTCTTCAAGAGAAATCTTGATGAGTGGATGGGAAACAGAGAGTTCACCCTGGAGATCACTCCAGTGGCTCTACTTGATAGAGGCACTGAGAACTAACTTCGGGTGGCACAATGCCAGGGCACTTCTATGGGCTGGGCTTGTAAAGGCTCCAATGCCATTAGCCTAGTACACACCTATGAAACTATAAACCTATAAGCCTCTCATCACTCTACTCTTGAAACTGTACTATGACCCAGCAAGATATTTAGGAGTTAAGTTATATGTCACCAGCAATGACAGCTCAGCTGAGACTTAAACTGTTATGGGAAGATATTTATTTTACTGTCCATTATAGAAGTGTTTATAGCTGTCCTTTGTAAAGAAGTCATGATGTTAAAATGATACTAACCAATAAGAACTGCTACATGGCTAAGCATCTGTCACCTCTATCTTCATCCAAGTGTGTGGACAAACTGCAGAAACTGTTCATTTGGCACATTTGGGATGGAAGGTAAAGGAGGCTACTCTACAGATCCTATTTACCTCTGCATATACAGGGGGTCTAGGCATGCCAAATCTTAGGGCTTGTACCCAAGACTTTATAAGTCATTTCTCACAGGGGGTGATAAATAGTTGCAGTTCCAAGTACCTTGTACTGCTGGGGCATGATAGGAGCACAGTAGCTTGCTGGTAAGGCATGTGAAGATAAAAAATAACCGTACTCAGGTACTTTGAGTTGACCTTATGTGAAATGGCACCCTAGGTGAAAGGCTCCATAATCCTCACTGCTCTCCCCCTGGGCACATCTCTCAGTGACCCCTGCTTTCCTCCATCATGGCAGCCCCAAGGCATCTAGATTACTTTTTTCAATCTTTCCCCACATTTTGTCTCACTCTTCAGCTTTATCTTGTTTCTTTTCAACATGCCAAAACTTGCCAAGATTGTCTTTAATAACTGTGAGGGAAATGACTGAATTAAACAGGAGTCTGAGATGATTTATAGTTTTCAACAACCTTTTTATCCAATGTTGGCACAAACGAGAACCATGATTTAAGGAAAGAAATTTAATGTTACTGCTCAATTTTCCTTTTTCCTGCAGCCTTTCAATATACCCTACATGGTCAAGGGGATAACACAACAACTCTGAATCCATTCATTCATTCATCCACACCCCTTTTCCCCTTTTGAACATGGAGTTAGGGTATCACTTCAATAGTGACAATCATCTAGAGCCAAGTTTACACTGCCAGGTGGCTAGTCCTACCACAGATTGCAACAACTGTGAATAAATAGGTGAATTAAGCCAGGGTTCTGGGAGGCCACTAGGCATCAATAAGCCATAGAGTTAAAAATGGTCTAAGGTGCATTTTAATCTTTTCCTACCTTTTGATCCAATAATGGCCTGAACAAAAGCCCTGACTAAGGAAAGAAAGTCAGTCTTATTTTTTTCTTTCAACAAAGACATAGTTTGTGTCTGACAAAAGAGCAGTTCACACTGAATTGAGAAGACAAATGCTTGTTTAGTTATACAAATTATATTTCAGAATAGTGCTAGCCTCAATTTGCCACTCCCCCCAAAAGGTCAAGTCACCTTCTGTGTATTCCTCTTTTGTTATATTGGGGTGAAAGTCAAGGCACAAATAACCACATTATATATTTCAAGTAGCTGCTCTCTAACACACACACTCACAAATATGTATACATTTTTATATATATATATATATATATATATATATATATATATATATATATACATAATATATATACATAATATATATGTGTGTGTGTGTGGGTGTGCACATGACATATACATGCATACATACATAGCACGTCTTTTCAACTTCTACCCCCAAAAAGGCACCTTCTATGTACAACTCTGATGTCATACTTACACATACTTGAAATAACTAGAACTCAGTAACATATTTAAACCTGTTGCTGTCATACATATATAACAGCATGCCTCATTACCCTTCCCCCACCCCATGAAATAACCACACTTCCATGTGTGCAATGTTTAGTTATCAGGACATTGAAAAAATAACAATCATAGCAATGTATTCCAACATGTTGATCATAAACAGTATACTACCTCTAGGCAAGGTATAGTGGCCTTCTGTGCACACCTCTGAGGTCTGTAAGGAAACTTAAGGAAATAATGATAACACCATCCATTAGACTTGGAAGGGGTCAGGGCTGAGGCCACTATTAAGCCTGTATCAAAATTAATTTATATAAGCTAGGATTGGGAAGCTACCAGGCTCCAAGAAGCTCTGAGGGTCTGGTTGTTTTGTGGTGCATTTTATGACTTATTCTTTGAAAAATGACATATTACAGAAGCCTTTCAATATATCCTACATGGCCAAGGGGACAACACAACAACTCTGAATCCATTCATTCATCCACACCCCTTTTTCCCCTTTTGAACATGGAGTGAGGGTATCACTTCAATAGTGACAATCATCTAGAAGAGTTATGTGTATTCCCAGCAACAGTGTGTGTGTGTGTGTGTGTGTGTGTGTGTGTGTGTGTGTGTGTGTGTGTGTGTGTGTGTGTGTGTCCGCAGATAACAATAGTGATATTATTTTTAAACACATGCATGTGCACACACAAGGTGATTCTGCCCCTGACAAGCCAGGTCTATTACAAGATGCATACATACACACAAACACACACACACACACACACACACACACACACACACACACACACACACACACACACACACACACACACACACACACACACACACACACATAAACACACGTTGCACACTTAACTACAGACAAACTGGAAAAATCCCAATTCACCTACGTCATATATTTGCAATGTTGAAAGAAACTAGAACACAGGGATTAACCAACACCACAGGAACAGGGAGGGCATACAGACTCTACACAGAAGAAGCCACAGTGAAGAACTCAACCAGACCCAAGTGATACCAGTTGGCAATGCTACTCAACTGTGCCAATGAGCAGTTACTTTTATACACATCCGGCTCTTGCCAAACCACAAAAGACAGTCACTTATCATAGGCTCATAGGTGTATACTAGGCTACCAACCACTAGTGCCCTTAAAAGCCTAGCTGTGCAAACCAAATGTGACCCACAAGTTATATGTTTTAGACATTTATATAGAGGTGATTGCTGGTTGCGACACAATTTACTGACTGCCTCTGCCCATCACAGACGTGGGTGTCAGACCATGGATGAATTTTCAATTTCCCATCCAATGGTCCAAGTTATGCTTAAATAGGGTTAGGGAAGGAGTTTGGTTCACATGGATGGGAGCCTGTTTCAGAGAAAGAGAATTCTCTGAGGTACATATCTGTCTCTGCTACATATCCTATTTATGTTGCGAGTAAAATTTAGTTCTTTAGGTCAAATAGTTCTGATGATGGGTTTTTTTTGCAAATGTGCAAAACGTTCATCAGAGCAGGGTTCAGGTATGCCTTGCATGCCAGGTGTAGATCCTCTCTCAATTGGCTGTTGAAGACCAAGTATAGAGATAGGGGTTTGAAGTGATCCACACAGGGCATTGTGTTTATGCCTAGTATTCTTTTTATAATGAAACTTTGCAGACACGCCAGTTGCTGCATGTGTCTGGTCAGGTACCTATCGAAGGGGGCATTATACTTAATGATGGGTCCGATGAGGGCTGAGTATAGTGGTACAGTGGCCTCCCTGGATCTAGATGCCATGTACTTACTTATAAGTTGAGCAACGTAGAAGGATTTCTTTGCAACCTTAGCTACATGTTAGCCGAAGGCCAAGTTACTGTCTACATGTGTTGCCAGATCCATGACTTGTGGGTCAATTCTTAGGGGCATTTTATTGATGATATAGTTTCATGGGGTGGCTGAATTCCCATAAGATATTATAATGCATTTCTTTGCATTGAGTTTTAAGCCATGACCTTGGCACTACTCATTTGTCTGTGTTAGACCCTCTTGTAAGATGTTAGTGTCTTGAGGGGAATCTATGACTCTCCCAGTTTGTAATCATCTGCAGACTTGGTCAGCCAGAGGCCTTTGACATTAGTCTTGACTTCTGAGAAGTAGATGGCAAAGAGGAGGAGCAGGCCCAGCTCAGAGCTAGAGGGACCCCACTGGGGAATGGCCTCTTTGAAGAGATGATCTCACCAATCCTAACTTCCTGATCTTATCTGTGAGACAACTGGCTATCCAGCATGTTATCTAGGAATTTATGTCTATTTCTCTAAGCTTGTTAACAATGCCAGAGTGGGGTATTGTATCAAATGCCTGAGCCAGGTCAAGGTAGGCAGTATGCACTATTTACCCTTATCCATTATCTTGGTGACCTTCTCAAAGAAGTCCACCAGGTTCAGTAGGCATGACCTTCCTTTGACAAAACCAAGCTGGGATGGATCCAGTGTCTGAAGGTCTCCTATGTCTTTGTTGATTATTTCCATGATAACTTTTCCATGGCTTTGCATGTATGACTAGTCAGACTAATGAGTCTGTAGTTTTCTGGGATCTGTTGATGGTCCACTCTTATGAAAAGGGCTGACTGTTTCAGCTGTCTATTCTTGTGGCATGAAGCCTGTTTTAAGACTATAGTTAAATAGTAACTTCAGTTGCACTTATAGGTCAAGTTTTGGACTACTCAGGAGGCATCCTGGGATATTATTGGGGCCCACCGAGGCTGTGTTCTTGGCCTTAATGAGCACAGTCAGGACATGCTCTCTATTTATTGTTGGAGGGGTTATGTTTGAAGATATTTCTTGGGAGGTGGCTGGGGATAAAGTTGGAACTGAATTTGTCAGCCATCAGATTTGCTATATCTCCTGGCTCAGTGAATGTAGCATCATTAACACCAGTTCAGCACACTGCTGTGTGCTGCCTTTGCGGTTTGAGGTTTCTGACATAGCTGATGAAGGCCTTATGGTTGTCTTTTGCCTGGGATGATATCTTGACCTCAAAACTGGATTTATTGGACTTAATTAGACCTCTTAGCTGTTTATTTTGATGAGAGAGTTATCTTTATGGGAGTTACACTTCCTGATTTTAGCCATGATTGTTTTTCCTTTTGTTGTACAACCTGTTTAATCAAGGATACCACCAGTGTGGTTTTTTTTGGAGTTAGTTTTAGGCTTATGTCTGCTAGTTACAGCAGCCTCTATGCATCCAGTGACATGGTTGTGCAGAGTTTCTGAAACAATTCTGCAAAGGCTGTTGTGCTTTCTGGGTTTGAAGGGGCATTGCAATGCTAATGTATGTGATGGAAAGAAATTGCAGCCAATGTGTTACTCTTAAAAACACTGCATCCCCTTCCCCAAAATTATACAAGCATATAATACTAATTTTACACTAATTTCAGCAAATACAGCACATTGTGGAACACTACTTCTGCCATACTAGATCTGTGACTGCTGATTAATGGTTATCAAACAACAGCAGGGATAAGTCACTTTTATCCACTAACTGCCTCTGTACCAATCTTGTAAATCTACTATATTGATATTGTACATATCAAATGTCTGATTGTGATAAGAAGAACATTAGTAATAATCATAGTCACAATAATGCTCTTCTATCTTGTTTTACACAAACACACTAAAAAGTATAAGTAAATTCCAGGGCTCTCAGACCGACCACTCAGATACCAATAGTTCAAATAAAATTGTATTTATTCATACAATGGTTAACGCTTTCACGTAAGCATCATCAGACCATAATACGTTGTTACAAGTGGTCAAATTTATACTACAACCCCTCCAATCAGTTTGCAACACATTAACACATGACTATATTCCAATATTCCTATAGAAGAAATGTATAAAGAATGTAAAAAACATGAGAAACATGTAACTAATAAAATAAAAGAATCTAAGCATATTAAAACCATCCTAAATATAGCTTATATACATATTACTTTTTAATAGATAATTTCCAATTCTTTAGAAATGGTTTAATACTAGCCCTCTGATTCAGCCCTCTACCTCTATCCGCTCTCAACCTTAAAATCCAACGCTGTTCTTTACTTTCCGTTGTATTACTAATATCTCCCTCTCTTATATAAGGAATTACTGCATCTATAACCATAAATCTAAAAATGTGTTTTTTCCCCATTGTATTAACATCTTTTGCCAAAGCATTTTTTTCATAATTTATTCTAATACTGTATAAATGTTCCCTCATATGATCACTGAGGGAACGGTTGGTCTTGCCAACATAGAATGATCTACATACCTCACACACAGCAAGATATACCACATTCAAGCTCTTACAATTGGCCATCAGCTGAAACTTAAAATTTCGTCCAGTATCTGGATGTATAAAAGTACCACTATTATCTATATATGTGCAAAAGTTACAATTATTACACGGAGAAGTGCCATACGTTAAAGTGCCATATGTTAAAGTACAATCCTTATTATTGTAATTGGGCTGTTGACATAAAATAGATTTAAGGTTACGTTTGTTCTTATATATAAATTTGGGTTCTTCTCCCACCACTTCCCTAAGTTCAGGGTCAGTGGTAAGTATTCTTCAATGCTTTTTAATAATACTCGTAATCTCATTAATATCATTTGTGAAATAAATTGGTAACATAAGTTTATCATTCATAAATCGAGTTTTCATTACTTCATTTCTACCCACAGGCATGGAATAATAGGGCTTAGCCCTACTAAGCCTCAGCATCCAGGCCACTCAAGTAACGTTACACCTCATCTCGGCCATAACCTCTCTGTAACAGCATATCCCTAAGGTTACAAAGTTCTTCATAGCCTTCATCTGTGGCATTAAGCCTCGACACCCTCATGCCTTGTCCTCTTGTAACATCCCTAAAAGTATAGGACGGATGCATGCTTGTTCGATGCAACAACGTGTTTTTATAACAGCTCTTTCTATAAACTCCTGTATTCATATTACCATCTCTCCCTCTCTGTATGAATACATCCAGGTATTCTATACTTTCTTGGGACCTGTTCATGGTGAATTTCAAATATTCAAACCCAACATTTAAGCTCTGTAAAAACAAGTCCAGAGTGGTACTAGAACCATTCCAAATAAGAAAGAGGTCATCGACAAAACATCGATAAAATGGAACAAGTTCATTAAACAAATTCATTTTAAACATCACCTCCTCCTCCCAGGTAGCCATAAACATGTTGGCGTAGCTATTGGCACAAGAAGTGCCCATAGCCATGCCATCATGCTGTAAATACAAGCTGTCATTAAACGTAAACACATTGTTTTCAAGTAGTGTTTCCAAAAACAAACATATCAAATCAGTTTTGCTAGCATCATAATCACTATGCTTATGTAAATATCTATGTATTGACATCACTCCTTCATAATTGTGGATGACACTAAATAACGACTGTACATCAAGAGTTACAAAAAATATCCACTATTATTCAAATTCTGTACATTAAAAGCATATAGATCTGTCGAAAAATGCTTAGTGTCCTTCAATACATAGATATTCTTATTAAGAATCGGTCTAATGTTCTTTTCCACATATAAAGAAAAGGGTTGAGTCAACCACTTATCACCTGAAACTATAGGCCTCATAGGGGGATGAACTTCATTCGTATGGATCTTAGGAAGACCATGTATGCATGGGATCAATGGATGTTCCACAATTAAGAATTTATACAAATTAAAATCAATATTATCACTTTTCAACAAGTCATCAAGCATCCTTTTAACTTTCTCATATTGTTCATTTACTTTCATCAAATAAATGGATTCATAAAAATGTACATCACTTAACATATCATACATCTCCTGAATATAAGCAGTTTTATCCATAAGGACTATTGGGTCACCTTTATCTGCCGGCCTAATAACTATAGATGTATCATTTACCAAATCTTTCAAGGCAGATCATTGTTCAAAAGTTAAATTATACTTCCTATTTCTATTACTGGATCCATCTGAGATATTATCATAGTAAGCATATAAATCATCTTCCACTAGCTTATGGAACGCCTCCATTAACGGATGTGCATTTGGCATAAAAAGACTGGGTTTCCTAAGTGTGCCCACAGACTCTTGTACACCATATTCACTGTCCTTGAAATGTATTTTCAACATTACATTCCTAATATAACTTCTAACATCCAACAGTGTGTCAGTGATATCACTACATTTAGAAGGAATAAACCTTAAACCTTTATTTAAAACTGCAGTCTCATGTATAGTCAATATTCGACTAGAAAGGTTCCAAATCAACGTGTCTCTAGTTGGGACCACATTTTCTTCAATGAGTGATTCACCTGTCCTTCGTTGGATAGTTTCCATTTCTGTCTCCCTCTGCTTTGAGAGCGAGACCTGTGAAATCTGTTCTCCACAGAAAGTGGTAATGGAAAATGGTGGGTATCATTATTAGAAGGCAAATTCACATGCGTGTTAATAGTAGACTTAAATTTGGGTCGTACATCACTTGTACCAACTGACAAGTATGGACCCACATCAGATGCCATTGGTTGTGGCACCTGCACAGCTGAAATACTATTAATTGGCATGTCCACAGTTGGTATAACATTAACAGTCACTTGTTGCCTGTTATCCATACTTGATAACACTTCCCTACCTTCGCTCACTTCATAAGGCTTGGGAATATTCACATTGTTAGAAACTTGGCGTTTAGACCTCAAATGTAATGAAGACGGCTTCGGCCAAGTGAAGACATGACCCTGCTCAAAGTCGTTTATGTCTCTATTTAGTTTACCTTTCTTTTGTTCAATTAAATGTCTCTCAAACACCATCACACTATCTAACATTCCTTCCAACAAGTGATCTACTAAGGCATACAAGTACTGTTTATGCAATTTTTGTTGTTGTTCTTTAATAGAGGTCCTCAATGCGTCCTCCTCTGGTCTAAAAAAAATATTCAAAAGTTGCATATACTTAATGCTTACCTCCAAGTTAAGTTTCTGCCAACTGGTAAGCAAACTTGGATACTGTGCACCATAAGTCGGCATTTTCAACACCCTGAGGCCTCTAGGTATAGACTGGCGGGAAATGCAAACCTCTTGAGTTTCAAAAAATCCTTTTCCAATGCTTCAATAGCTGTTCTGAGCTTGTCCATTACATTCACATCAGCCAACGCCATCAAGTCCTCCGATACAGCAGAAAGTGACATCCATTGGTTCCAGGATCCACACATGACCAAAATCTCCCTGGTATAGTTCTAGCGACCTCTTCAGGTTTCTAAATGGAACTTCCAAGATTATTGTTCAATATACCTCCTTCTGCCATGTCTCCCTTGGTATTAGCTAAGCAAAAATCAAGTAAAATGACACAATAAGAGCTATACCAAGGAGAGTAAACTCCAAGTAGCCCAGGTAAAAAGAATTTCGAACAAAAGTACAAGTAAATTCCAGGGCTCTCAGACTGACCACGCAGATACCAATAGTACAAATAAAATCGTATTTATTCATACAACGCTTAGCACTTTCACATAAGCTTCATCAGACCATGATACATAATTACAAGTGGGCAAATTTATACTACAACCCCTCCAATCAGTTTGCAACACATTAACACATGACTATATTCCTATATTCCTATAGAAGAAATATATAAAGAATGTAAAGAACATGAGAAACATGTAACTAATAAAATAAAATAATCTAAGCATATTAAAACCATCCTAAATATAGCTTATATACATATTACTTTTTAATAGATAATTTCCTATTCTTTAGAAATGGTTTAATACTAGCCATCTCATTCAGCCCTTTACCTCTATCCGCTCTCAACCTTAAAATCCAACACTGTTCTTTACTTTCCATTGTATTACTAATATCTCCCTCTCTTATATTAGGAATTACCTATAACCATAAATCTAAAAATTAGTTTTTTCCCCATTGTATTAACATGTTTCGCCAAAGCATTTTTCTCATATTTTATTCTAATACTGTATAAATGTTCCCTCATACGATCCCTGAGGGAACAGTTGGTCTTGCCAACATAGAATGATCTACATACCTCACACACAGCAAGATATACCACATTCAAGCTCTTATAATTGGCCATCAGCTGAAACTTAAAATTTCGTCCAGTATCTGGATGTATAAAAGTACCACTATTATCTATATATGTGCAAAAGTTACAATTATTACACAGAGAAGTGCCATATGTTAAAGTACAATCCTTATTATTGTAATTGGGCTGTTGACATAAAATAGATTTAAGGTTAAGTTTGTTCTTATATATAAATTTGGGTTCTTCTCCCACCACTTCTCTAAGTTCAGGGTCAGTGGTAAGTATTCTCCAATGCTTTTTAATAATATTCGTAATCTCATTAATATCATTCATGAAATAAATTGGTAACATAAGTTTATCATTCATAAAACGAGTTTTCATTACTTCATTTCTACCCACAGGCATGGAATAATAGGGCTTAGCCCTACTAAGCCTCAGAGCATCCAGGCCACTCAAGTTACGTTTAACCTCATCTCGACCATAACCTCTCTGTAACAGCATATCCCTAAGGTTACAAAGTTCTTCATAGCCTTCATCTGTGGCATTAAGCCTCGGCACCCTCATGCCTTGTCCTCTTGTAACATCCCTAAAAGTATAGGACGGATGCATGCTTGTTCGATGCAACAATGTGTTTTTATAACAGCTCTTTCTATAAACTCCTGTATTCATATTACCATCTCTCCCTCTCTGTATGAATACATCCAGGTATTCTATACTTTCTTGGGACCTGTTCATTGTGAATTTCAAATATTCAAACCCAGCATTTAAGCTCTGTGAAAACAGGTCCAGAGTGGTACTAGAACCATTCCAAATAAGAAAGAGGTCATCGACAAAACATCGATAAAATGGAACAAGTTCATTAAACAAAGTCATTTTAAACAGCACCTCCTCCTCCCAGGTAGCCATAACATGTTGACGTAGCTATTGGCACAAGAATATGCCATCTTTTGACACAGAAATGCACACTAGTCCTGTAAATCCAGATTATTGTTGGTTTAAATTGACCAAACAGCAAGAAAGTAAGTAATTTTCATCCACAGTCAGTTCCCCACCCCACAAAGCCACTTCTGTGTGTGCTTCCGATGTCTAATTGCAGTTACAATGATGACCATGTAATGAATTTCAACTTTGCTCCACATGAAGGATAGCCACACAGTCAAGTATTCCAAGTTGCTTCCCTCAAATAACATTAGTCCTGTAATGCCAGAATAATGAGCAATCATTTTCCTCCAGACACAACTCCATCAATCATAAATAAAGTGTGTACATCTCAGATGTTATACTTTAATAAAATACAATTAAATGAATAAATAAAAGCCTCAATGTTGCCTCACAGCAAAAGGTTCTCTGGTTCGATCCCCGGCCGGGGTGCCTTCTATGCGGAGTCTGCTGTCCTCCCTGTGGTCGCGTGGGTTTCCTCCGCGTGCTCTGGTTTCATCCAAAAGACATGCTGTAGGTGGATTGGACACTCCAAACTGGCCCTAGGTGTGAGTGCATGTGTGTGCCTTCTGTGGAAGGTTGGGCGCCAGGCTGGCAACTTGACACCGTAAAACTCCACTGGCAATCATGAGCGGACAGGTGATCCGCTGTGGCAACCCCTAACCAGGAAAAGTTGAAAGAAGAAGAAGACGAAAAGCCTCAAAGCACCATGTTTTCATGTACTTTATATACAAAAGCAGGTTTTACATTACCATACGTTTTTCAAAAGATATAAAGACTGAAACACAAATGGCTGTCATTATTTTAGCAATTTCAACTTTCAGTTATGTATCAGAAAACCATAACAATTATGAAGAACAAACAAAAAATATGAGGCAAAATCATCTAGACAACTGATAAGTATGAATATTCAGCATATATAACACTCAACATCTTTACTCAAGAATTAGGGACAAAACCAAAAATAAGGGAGGACAAAAAAACAATAATCAGGGAAATGTATATTACTCTAATTCATGTAAAAGTTAATGGAACAAAGCGTGTTGCATAGACATTTATTTTCAAAACAAGATAAACTATGGAACTCTAATGTCTTGCATTAGTGACTGACTGCAGTCCTCAGTGATTTACCAGAAATCAAAGATTTGATGAGGGAAAGGATGAAAATATAAGACAAAACTACGGACATCTGGGAGCTATGATATCTGGTTGCCTACTATGGTCAAAATAAAAATAGATAAATTACCTACACAAACAATACCATTCATAATGCTGCCAAATAGATACTCCTGACACTGTTAGTGCTATTACCTTCCATCATTCAGTTTCCATGTTTTCTGGTAGCTCCCAACCACTGTGGTCTAGACAGTGAATCATAGAGCCCCACAGAGCCTTTGTAGCTCTGCGACTGATTGTCTAGATCTTGGTTTAGATGGACCAGAGAGGGCAGAAATTAAGAAAATTGCAGCGGCAACTGTTACAGCATGGTAAAAGTGAAATAAAATAGAAAAACACTCTGGCTGAGTGGCACAACCAGCTCTTCCTAAAGTCAGCCATGAGGGCACTCAGTGGGGCAAAGTATTTTGTAGCTCAGGCACATGCCCCAGTGTGCCTTGGTGTGGTGCCACCCATGGTGATAAAACCAAAGCACTATGGACCAAGGTGGAAGCTTGGCTACACCTTTCCATTTCAAATCACACCCTTTTCTGGTAGAATAATTTTCTACTTGCATCCCTTTATAGGTGATGTGTTATTTGCATTAGTAAGGAGGCACAGTAGTGGAGTGGATGCCATTGTTACCTCTTGGTTTGATTCTCTGCTGGGGTGCCTTCTGTGCATAGTCTCCATATCCTTTCTGTGGCCGCATGGGTTTCTAATGTGTGCTGTGGTTTCCTCCCACATTCCAAAGACATGCAGTAGGGGGACTGGGCATTCTAAACTGGCCATAGTTGAGTGCATGTGAGTTTGTGGTGGGGAAGTACAACAGTAGTAAGATTAGCCACCAGGTGGTGTAAACCTTGGCTCTAGATGATTGACACTGTTGAAGTAATATTCCAACCTCATGCACAAAAATGGGAAGAAGGGATTGTCGATGGATGGCTGCAGCATATCAAGCTGTCAAAGAATTTTCCACAGTAAAATTTCCTTTGGACAAGAATGTACCTCTTTGGAACACACCCTAATCCTAAAGAAAGCTGGGTCTTCTGCTAGATAATTCAATCATAAAATAAAGCAGAATATGGGTCTCCTATCCTAGTTGCAAGAAAAAAAAATAGTAAATTGATTGATTGATTGATTGATTGATTGATTGATTGATTGATTGATTGATTGATTTGATTGATTGATTGGTTTTACATTCTTTCAGCTGCTGAAAAAGTTCCTTAATATCCCAGATGTAGTTTTGAAAATATTCACAGTAAGATAATCTTGTTAAGGTCTCCCTTAGTGAATCAGTTTAAATCACACTTTCTCCCAAATGCCCAGATTTTATTATTAAGCAAAAGATAGACAAAGATAAATACATATATTATCTTCTTCTGTCAGACAATAAAGAACATGTTATTTGCTCTTGAATAAGTTTAGAAAAATGTACAATTTGTGGTTGAATGACTTGACATTAGGGCTACTCTGACTGCATCGAAATCTCTATGTTGCACTCTTGTGTTTTCAGAAAATTAGTAACATTTTTATTTGAGAACAGATTAGTGTGTGTCTAAGCTGCCATCCCCCTCATATTGATCTGAAGCATAAGACCTGGAATTTCATATGTGTGACTATGTTTTGGTAAACCCTTTCCACTCTTACATCAAAAACTTTCAGAAACTAAAACCTCTTCCAATATCATTCGTGGTGTAGATTTCACTTTCTTCTTCTCAACCTGCCCTACAGCAAGAGAAGAAAGTATGATTTGTTCATCTTCCAGCTATCAGCAGCCTGTTTATTGGCTGTCAGTGCAAGACTACCTAGGGTATTTTAGCAACACATTCATGGGCATGTGCTCTAGCGTGCCCTGGTGTGGCACCACCCATGGTGATAAAAGTAAAGCATTGTGGGCCAAGTTGGAAGCTTGCATACACCTTTCCACTTCACATCATGCCCTTCTCTTCCAGGATAATTTTCTTCCTGCATCTCTTTATAGATGATATTTTATTTACATTACTTATGTGGTGTATCAAGTTGTCAAAAATTATCCATATTGAAATTCCCCTTGGACAGAATGTACCCCTTTGCATCCACCCTAATCTAAAGGTTACATTATATTTCTGACTGCATATGTTAAAGACAGTAACCTTGTTTTCTGTATTGCTCAGATGCCTTATACTAACTTATAAGTATGTTTATCCAAGTTGTACTGAGGCAGCATTACATATCCTGTTTGTCTCAGCACATGCAGGGCGTCTAGGCAAGTAAAATCTTAAGGCTTGCAGCCAAGACTTTGTTGTAAGTTATTTCCATACATACAGTAGCTGACAAACCCAAAGCACAAAATTATCTGGATTTGTATATATCTGAGTGTTTCTTTTAATCAATAATATTCTTCTGCTTTAATCATCATTTAAGGTTGTAGTTCCTGACCTTGTTGTATTTTGCAGTGTTAACATATTCCTCTGTACTGCTTTTATGTCTATTCATTACTATGTATGTTAATTGTGATGAATGAAAAAAGTCAGCAGCCGGCACCATCTCTCTGATGGCTGCCTTTGTTTCCTTTTGCATTCTTCTTGCCTGTCCCAAAGCTTTTTCACCAGATTATCTTCTGCTTTCCTGCTCATGTTTCTGAACCACTGTCATCTGTTCTCTTTGACAGTCTCTGCAACTGCAGCTACTTTGACATCTGTTCTGATGTCCTCATTTCTTCATATGTCCCACAGTGTGCATCCTACCATCCATCTGAGGCACTCCATCACCTCTAGCTTCCTCAACTGTTCTACCTTCACTGCGCAGGTGTCTGTACCATACAGTAGTACTGGTTGCACCACTATTTTGTACACCTTGCTTTTCAGCTTCTTTGGTATTCTTCTATCAAATCCTACCCTTGACACTTTATGTCAGTCATCTGAAGCCCCTCTGATTCGAACTTTGATCTCCTCATTCAGACTTCCCTTCTCTTCAGCCACCCCCCAAAGATGTTAACTTGTTCCACTATTTTCCACTCTATCTCAGTTTTCAGCTTCTTCTGTTTTCCACATTTGCTGTCATTACAAGTGACGTATCTGTATTCAGTTTCATCCCATGTGCATGACAGTTCTGGAGAGGGTGAATGATGAATATGCAGAGTATTAGAAAATAAGATGGGGGCGAGCAGTTTGGAGTCAGATCAAGATGCAGCACAACTGGTTGAATGTTTATAGTGAGACAGATCATTAAAGAGAAACGACAGATGAGGAAAGAGTTCAACTTGTCATTTCTAGACTTGGTGAAAGCATATAACAAAGTCCCAAGGAAGCCAATTTGGGGAGTAGATGTACAAGGACCCAAAGACACAAGTAAAAGCAGTGTTCAGATGCACAGAGGGGTTCCCAGTGGTAGTAGGTCAGTGTGCCTCAGAGTTCGGCTCTGAGCCCATTGCTGTTCATACTGGTAATGGACTACATTAGCAAAAGGGTCAAAGGGGACAGATCAGCAAAGTTACCTTATGCAGATGATGTGGCATTACAGCCAGACTCTAAACAGGAACATCAGGAAAGGAGAGGGGAATGGAATATAAAAGTGAAGGCACATGGGATGGAACTGAGTACCGATAAGGTAAGCTGGAGTTGTATATATGTGACTATACAAATAACAGGAATGATTTATGATAGAGGAACTGTAGAGATGCGAATTACTCCACATGTATTCTGAAGCTGTCCACTATTAACATTTGTTTGCCTGAGGTCAGGATCCTATAGAGAAAAATGATAGATACAGACACACAGTCATGCCCCACATGATCTTATGATGGAGAAAACTGCTCCAGCCCACACTCCTGGCTACAAACAGAAATAAGATTATAATTAGATGGTGGTTATTCCCCCTTCACGAAAAGTTAGAGAGTGGTGTCTCTGTCTTAGAGATGCAGGTTGCAGAATTAAATTTAGTTCAGGGAAAGTACACTACTTTTGACAGTCTTTCAAGTCTTTGATAGCAACTATAGAGGACACCCTAATGTAAATACTTTGGTAGTATCCCCTGCCACCTAACTCAATGGCAGGCATGGAAAGGCTAGATATATGAAGACTGCAATCAGTAGGCTTTGGTTTGAATTGGATAAGGGTTTCTTTTTCCTTTCCTATTGTCTTTGGTTCCAGACTACTCTTCAGTTTTAAAATTTGAACAATTACTTGTATTAAAATACTTAAGTCAGTGTCAGCAGTAGTTGTTGCAGCCAATAATTAAGACACCTGTTGACTGGTAGTAATGCACCAAGTGTTAAGCATTTAATAAATATAATGTGAATATTAATGTACATTTTTATGATTTCTGGAGTGGTGGATGATGGGAGAATAGGGAAGTAACATCTGATTTTCAGTATGAAAATTTTGTAATGCCTTATTCCTCTCACAACTTTAATATAAGTCTTCTTTGAGACCATTCAGTGTATCTGAAACAACATTATCAGTAAAGTGCTTGAACAGTTAAGAAAAAAATATATGGGCTGTCTTGAGATACAGTGACTTCATCCAGACAAACCATAGAGTAAAGTTATGGACATCTAGTGAATTTGCAGTGCAGATTCACAGCTGTGTTTTCCTTTACAGGTTAATGAGGTTTGGAACAGACCAATTTGTCCAGGGACATCTTCAATAGGGGTTAGACAAACACAGTAGTAGGAATTAGGAGGATAAAGGGAGGATAGGGTTAAATAGGAAGGAGAGATGTGTGGGAGGAAATGAAGTAAGGGTAGGGAGGGGCTTAGAGGGTTTAAGGCAAGTGTAACTGGAGTAGGAGTCACAATGTTGGCGTGAACTTGCTAAGACAAGTTCTTCATCCAAGACGACCTTTGGGCATTTTGGAGAGAAGATCGCGGTGGTATGGACCTGGAGTGGGCATCAGTTGGTGACCTGAATGAAGGGGTCTCAAAAGAGGATGGAGGCTGCTACTATGGATGTCCTGGTCCTTTGGGTGGTGCGCAATGAGTTCATAGGTGAAGGAGTGCTGAGTGAGCAACTGTCGGTGCTCTGATGGAGGCGGTTTTGAAAGGTAATGGATTTTGCTTAGGTGGATGTTTTGGTTGCTGAAGTGGTGTACAATGAGGTCACAGGTAATCTTTATTCAGCAGTTTGAGGTAGTGTGGGGGTAAGTTGAGGTGGAGGTCTGTTTGCGGTAGGGTAGGGCGGGGTTGGAGATTGTTATAGGATCTGGAGTTTCCATAGGTGGGGTGATGTCAACAGTCATATGATCCTAGAAATCTGCTTCTATTTGGGGGTATTGGTTGGGGCCTTGTCTGTTAGAAGAGGTGCAAGATGGCAATGGAGTGGTTGTGCTGTCTGTTTGCAGAAGGTTTATCATGGTGCATTAGGGTTAAAGGGCTTGATGCAGGATTTTGGGGCACTTCTTTATACACATTTAGGCATGTCAGAATTGGATGAGACTCTTGTGGTACTTTTACCAGTTACTCAGTTACCCCCCCCCCAGCTTACTGTGTTGGTAGAGGGCCCATGATGTTCTCTGGTGTTAGAAAGCATGAAATTGGATATAGGGCATGTTAGGTATTGGTAATGTTATATACTAGGTTAGGGTTTAGAAGGGAGTACCACAAGAACCATTTCATTTATGCTTGAGTGAAATTTGTAGGTGGGGTTTTAGGAACATTGTAGGCATGATAGTGCATTTGCGATATTTTGGGAGCAGGGTGTTTTATCTGTGAGACAGAGGGTTTAAACAAAGCATGCTTTGGAGTTTTCCAGCAGCTGGCCATGTTGTACGTTACTAGTGGCATAGGTAGTATGGGGATTAAGTTTAGTTTTGAATGTTGTGGACTGGCATTAGGTGGTAGAGTATTTTGAGGTGGTTTAGGGTTAGGCAGGTGTTAGGTTGCATAACCGGTTAGCACCTTAATCAGTAGCATAGCGAGTACTGCAGTTTCAGGAGAAACTGGGTTGAGTTGATTAACTACCTGCTGGATAGTGATAGCATGACACAAACCTTGTTTGACTTAGTGGCATGGGCCATTCTCAAGTTTGGTGGTATATTGTTTGGTTACTTTTGCCTGGGGCATTTGGGGCCATACTGCTACAGGCCATGATATACGTTTAAGTGTTACTGTTTATAATGAGTAGTTGGTGGTGTGATGGCAACATTTTATTAAGTGGAATTTTAAGAGCTTTCATATGGTTATTGTATTCATTGGGCAGTTAATGGGGATGTAATCTAACTTGAGGATATGCAGTGCCTTGTCATGGCCTCAAGGGGCAGCAGGCTAAGTGTCTGGTTGTTTAGTGGATGGTAATTACTGAGAGTCATTAGGAAATGTTTGCAGTATGATTTTGGGTGATTGAGGTTGGCTGCTAGGTTATGAGTTATGGCTGTTTTAGCTTGGGAGTGGAATCAGTGGTTTGCTTTTAGCTGTTTAGGTAATTGAATAATTTGGCTGTTTATGTGATGGGGAGTGGGGAGGTGATGGTTGGGTTACAGTGATATACTGAATGGTGTTTGGGTTATGCTGTTAATGGGGGTTAGGTTGTGTGACAACTTTAAAGAGATTTCATTTGGTTATTTTCATTGGGGCAGTAACATGGGGTTGCAATGTGGCATGGTGGTATGCAAGTGCCTGTACATGGTTTCAGTGGCAGTGGGTTTAGTATTCCTGATCCAGTGGCTGGTAATGCCCTGATACTCATTGTGAGGTTTCCATTGGTTGCGAGATAGGGGTTATTTAGATCAGGTGCTTTAGTTATGCTAGGTTATGAGGTTTGTTTGGCTAGGTTAGGAGAATGGTTTGCTACTTTAGCATAAGTCAGGGGTCAGTGGTTTGTTCAGCGGTTTAGGTAATTGGCTGTTTTGTTAGTTATGTGATAAGGTTAGGAGGTGTTGACAGGAATCCAGTTGGGGTTAGAGGGGAAGGGGTGTACCGAATGCTGTTTGTCCTTATGCCTTAATGGTGATGAGGTGATGAATTTCTGGTGGAGAGATGGGGAACAGCCTGGTCAGGCTGATGGGCAGAGAAGAGGGGCAGGCTTGCCCTCTTCTGTTCCCCCTCTGGTTGTGTTTCAATTTAATAAGTTGGGAAAGGCAAGTGAGCAGTTATGCTGCCTGATAAGTAAATAAGCAAGAGGAGGTAAGCTGCTTATCTGGTTGGAAATAATTCAATAAATGGTATCTGAAGTGAGTGGTACGCTGCTTCATAAGTAAGTGAGTGGAGGAATGGACGCTGCTTACTGATTAGGATGAGTGGGGACGCTGTCCTATGTTAATGTTACATGGATGTTATTTACTCCTATTCAAATTTATCAATATTGGTTGAAATTTATGAATATTGGTTAACATGTTTATGGAAGTTCAATAAAGGTCGTCAAATGTCATTCGGTGTGATGTTTTTATTGATGGGGACCAGGGCAAATGAGGTCAGGAACCGACCAATTTGTCCAGGGGCATCTTCAATTGGGGTTAGGCAAACAGTGTAGTAGGAATTAGGAGGATAATGGGGAGGATAGAGTTAAATAGGAAGGAGAGATATGTGGGAGGAAATGAGGTAAAGGTAAGGAGGGGCTTACAGGGTTTTAGGCAAGTGTAACTGGAGTAGGAGTCACAATTTTGGTGTGAACTTGCTACCCGCCCTCCCTCCCCTTTGTTAGGGGGGAATGCAGTTATTTTCAGTTTGGGTAGGGCAGAGAAGAGGGACAGGCTTGCCCTCTTCTGTTCCTCCTCTGGTGGTGTTTCAATTTAATAAGTTGGGAAAGGCAAGTGAATGGTTGCGCTGCTTGATAAGTAAGTAAGCAAGTGGAGGTAAGTTGCTTATTTGGTTGGAAATAATTCAATAAATGGTATCTGAAGTGAGTGGTATGCTGCTTCATAAGTAAGTGAGTGGAGGTATGGATGCTGCTTACTGATTAGGATGAGTGGGGCCGCTGTCCTATGGTAATGTTATATGGATGTTATTTTCACCTATTGAAATTTATGAATATTGGTTGGAATTTATGATTAGGATGAGCAGGGATGCTGTCCTATGGTAATGTTACATGGATGTTATTTTCTACTTTTGAAATTTATGAATATTGGTTGGAATTTATGAATATTGGTTAACATGTTTATGAAAGTTCAATAAAGGTCATCAAATGTCATTCGGTGTGTGATGTTTTTATTGAAGGGAACCGAGACATCAACTGTTTTTGTTTACAGCTCAGATTCAATTTACTGTCTCCATGCAAATTCATATTTGGGGAGGTGCCAGTAATGTCTCTAACAATTGCTTATCAGGTTAAATTAAAGAAAGTTATGTTTTTAACTTGTTACAAACAAGTTGTTTAAGAAATATTGCCAAGATGAGTTTAATTTGTCCCATGGCTGGCTGCTAACACAATACTTTTCTTTACAGAATACATTTCATTACTGCTAACTCAGCTTTTCAACACATTCATTTTGTTATCTCCCAAAAAATGAGATAATCCCCGGGATTCATGAACCTTGCGCCAGGCGCCCGCATAGCGTCGGCGTGATAAAGCCAGATATGGCCACCGAGCGATTCAGGTATGAACCAATCCCACGTGCACTACCGGCGTGCGCCGGACCTGCGCCGCCCCCAGCGTAGGTATGCTAAACACACTGTGTGCGGTATTGCACCATGCAAATGAAGGCAAATATCGATCCACGAAGTGGCGCAGGCGTAGCGTAAGGGCACGGAAATGTAAACCAAGAAAAACGGTTTACATTTACCCAAACATGACCAAGGAGTAATGGAAGGCTGTCAACGTCAGGTATCATACAGGTGCAATATGCCAATGGTGAAAGGCACTGAGAATGTCCAAAGAAAACATGCACAAAATGTAAATAATGACATAAATGTTATGTACGCAGAAACCACAGCAGAACCCCCGGATATGTGCACAGAAGGTGCAAAACAATGAAATAATATGACAAATGTCCTAAAAGAGCAGTATAATACACATCAGCTGCACAGCCACCACACACCATAGTATGTATGGAAAGCCTCAACCCCAGCGCAAGGGTTGTCAAGGAGTGGCGGCAGTGTTCAGCGCCGTAACCATGTATTAGCAGTCAATGCCATGCAAATGAGGCAGATAATAGTGAATCGCAAAACCGGCGCCGGTGTAAGGATGGAGCAAACGGCGCAGCGGTAGTATACTGAGGAGTGGCCTACACGGAATACATGTAAATCGCAGAGGGGTGTGCCACTGTAGGAGGAAGCACATTGGAGGCCAGCAAACATGGGCTGTTCAATGCACATCACAGCAGCAGGACCGGCGTGTGAGGAAATAGATGCGTTGAGAGTACATAATGCGCGCACAGATGCATGTGCACGAGGATGACAACGTTCCCCAACCCAGTCATGTGACGGCCTCCCCGTCAACAACCACGGATATAGGAAGGTAATGCGGAGAATATGAGGAAATGCGGAAGCAGTGTAATTGGAGCCGTAATGAGCAATCAACACCAATCAATCCAGGAAGAGCAAACGGCGGCAGCTGACAACTCTGCCTGCAGACTCCCGCAAAATGGGAAAGGGGAGGCATAGGAATGCAAAGATAGTAGGGGATGTAGTAGAAATGCAAAGAGCAAAGAACCGAAATAGCACAGCCAAGTACAGAGGTAGCATAACGGCGGCGGCAGACAAAATGCATCATATGCCATGTGCCTGCAGGATGCACTGCAGGCAATAGTAGGTGCAACGTGCAGAAACAGTAATGTAAGATGCAAAGCTATGCCAATGCAGGCAACTGTAATGTAACACTAAAGGCAATACCGTCACAGTTGCAACGGTAAAACACTGAAGATAATCCACAGATACGGCTGCACAGACACACCCAATGACATCACCGGGTATACAGCACAACAGTATAAAGTGTGAATGCACACAACACACAGCGCGATTTCCCAAACGCCGCACCGTAGGGTGTAAACACACGGGGAACTTTTAATATGTATATGTTGGGTGCCGCCGTGGCCGTGATGCATAGGTATGTGTCAGAGACAGACGGAGTTGCGGAGGAGGGTGCCGACAACTACCGTAGGCCTCATAGGAGAAGGAGAGTGTTCAGACCAAGGGTGACCTACCAGGGGCTGCAAGACCTGGAGATAGTAGAGCGCTACAGGGTGGACAGGGACACGTTACAGCAAATAGTGGAGCTGTGCCGGCCACGCCTGAGAACAAGAGACAACAGAGGGGAGCCCATCCCAGTGGACACAAAGGTATGTGTGAGCTTGTGAATACTGGCTACAGGTACCTTTCAAAGGCCAACCGGGGATATAATGGGCATCTCACAGGCATCAGCATCCAGGGTACTACACCAGTTCCTGGATGCCATGTTACGACATGCCCATGAGTATATAAACTTCCCCAGATCTCAGGAGGAGTTGGCTAGCAATATCGCCACTTCCACCGTGTGGCACAATACCGGAGGTACTGGGTGCGATAGACTGTACGCACATAGAAATCAAGTCACCGCCCGGGGAGCAGGGTAGACGCTACATAAACCGCAAGGGATACCCCTCCATCAATTGCCAGGTTGTGTGCAATGCGCAGGGCATTATCATGGATGTGTGTGCTGGCAGCCCTGGAAGCTACCACGACTCCCATATCTGGCATGCCTCACAGCTGTATCAGGTATTTGCCAGGGGGGACATCACACAAGGTCACCTTGTGGGGGATGCTGGCTATGCACTGGAGCCGTGGATGATGACACCCATCAGAAATGCACACACACACATGCAAGAACGCCATAATGAGGCACACGCACAAACCAGAATAACCATAGAGCGTGTGTTTGGGATGTTGAAATCACAGTTCCGGTGCTTGGATACATCCGGTGGAGCCTTGCAGTACTCTCCAGGCACATGTGCCCACATATTCATAGTATGTTGTATGCTACACAATATGATTCTGCGGAAACAGCTGCTGCAAGGACATAATGGTGTAGGGCCACCAAGCCCGCCACAACTGCCAAGGCAAGCACAGGCACAGGGCGTTCAGCGCCATGAACACACTGTGCCAGCCCCAGTAGGTAGACGGAGGCGTACCCAATATGCCTATGCCTTGGCAAAGAGGGAACGTATAGCACATACTCTGACAGTGTAGGCCCCATGGACTGACACCTCCCTACCTGCACACACAGTGAAATGGACGCCACACAAACATGTCTGCCCGTAATGTGTACCATATGGGCGGACGTATGTGTGACTCCAACATAGGCATCGCCCAAACACTGCACACCCAATAGCCAGGGGAGCATGGAACGCCAACACCTCAACCGCACGCCGGTCCTACAGCAGACAGTGTAGCCGTATGCTGCCACTTTCGGCGCAAGTTGACCACATATGTACTTATGTGCATACACAGATACGGGGATAGATATCATCACACACGTAGAAATATATGTACACATACACAGATATAAGGTACAACAGGTAAATATGGAATCCCAGGGATGCAAGTTTACAGAGAAGTAAGAGGCGAAATCTCCACATAGTAAACATAGTGAACGACAACCCGATCATCCGGGAGGGTGGGCAGAGCAGGGAACGCCAGCCATGGAAATGTCAACCTGCATCAATGCATATCCGCGGGTCGGGATGATCGCCAGGCCACGGTACAGTAACGGGATATGTGCGTGTCATATTCATAGGATATGGATGCGGAGGTACACACCGCCGCCGGCGATGCGGTCAACGTAGGTACTGTGTGAAACCGTTGGTGCGAAAGCGGCAATCATACCTCTCAAGTGTACGTCATTATGAGGAACGTACCTCATTTGGGGTCTAAAACAGTTCATGTTCCTCGAAGTTCCTCAAAGTTCCACATTGAAATACTCTGTCACACATTCATTGTTAGGAATTTATTGAAATGAAATCCTGGTAAATAGAAATTAATCATATTAATTCATTAAAGGTTCTTCTTTATAAGTAAATCAGCATATTTTAACCATCCTATGACCTTCTTAGCTGAAGTTGTTAGTAAGCCATTAGTATGTGTTCCACATTTTGCCCATTTGTCCCATATTATGAAGGTGTGTGTTCCTCATTTTGGAAATGGAAGGTTGAGAGCTATGGCGGCAATATGTGTATGTGTGAGGTGCGGTTGTCGTGTGTTCCGCTGTGTGTGTGTAATGTGTGTGCCACTGTAAAATGTGTATGTAGGTGACATGTCACAGGCGAGAGGAATAACATGCGTAGGCATACAGTACAGGAAACATAGGCGTATGTACAGCAGTACCCACAAAGTAGTAGTGACAGCTCCTCAGTGGCTAGGCGTGTGGCGACGTAAAACGATGCAAAGCGGAAATGTCCCAGAATGTACCACAGGACCATAGCCAACAGGAGATTCAAAGGACGCATGTACAAACCATGACCGTATGTATGGCGGCCATATGGTAGACTCAACAGGATACGTCGGCAACGTTACACAGCATCAGGCATGTACGGCGAAAATCATGTGCTATCCCGGCAACGATCGTGGCCACCTACCGTCTTGTAAATACCGCTGTGTGTTCCACGACTGTTAAGTAAGCAAGCGCCACACGAATAGGAGGCAACCGGTAGCATACAGGCCGTCCCAGGTACAGGACCACAATCACCGTAACTATCAGTGACAAAATGCCAATGGATAGTAGGCACGTACGAACAACCGCAGATATATAACCGATGTGAAGGAGGAATACGTGCAGGAAGCACACATGCAGGCGATACCGACACCACACGACATCAACAAAACAAACAGTCCCAGAACAACAGACAGGTAACCTGCAGCTCCCCAAGCAGGGATGGAGCACACACACAAGCATATCGTGTATGTATAAATGCAAGACCCACACCCGTACCCGTCACCCACATCCGCAGATATACCCCATCGCACATATCAAAGGGATACCAGCGGAAACCATAGCAAAAACATACAGGCAGTCAATGACAGCGGCATACCCGCAACAAGCCGCGTGGGAAACACTAGCAGCAGCTGATGCATCCCTGCATCCGTTGTGTACAGGAATATAACAGCTATGTTACACATCTGAATGCACAACGCCATCGACAGACGCCGCCTGGACACGGACACCCACATGTTTAACCAAATACCATACCCAACACACACAATCCACGGCTAACACCACAGCGAAATGTACCTGACACCACACATAGCGGATGCAGTCACACAAACATGATACAATACATACCATCCCCACTAAGGTATTGCAAATAACCAACGCCCACACGAGGAATGAACCATGGCCTAGTTCCGACGCATAACGCATGAATGGAGGAGGATCACCGGTGATATGCGCATAAGTACACACCGAGGAACAGCTATTGGCGTGATGAACCCACATGCCTCAGGTAATGACGAATATAAGGAAGACTCCCCGGATATTCAAACCGTATGTTCATACCGAACAAATAGTGAAGACAAAACAAGGAGTATCAAGCAAGTAGTGACGAATACAGAACCAAAGGCCAGAAAGGTATGTCGAACCCACGAGATGTACTGGTGTGTAACGCATGATACGTATGACGAATCTGCGCTGTATGTGAATGGTGTGTGTAAGTGAAGATACCTGTCCATCAGGCAGAGAGTGGTGAAAGGTGGTTATGTAATGCTAAGCCGCTGAGCATACCAACGACTGTGGACAACGTGTGCACAGCAGTGGGACAACATGTACACAGCCGGGATAACCCAAGGTCCGCCATAGGGATTTCAAACACAGAACAATGCCACCACCCACGCTGATGCTGGCAGTGGATATCCAACAATGAAGTGCCACAGCAGGGGATAGGACATGTATGTATAGTGTCACAGCACACATGTGTATGGGCATATACCGTCGATGTCATACGGAATGTGCGCACGACGTGCACGTATGCCTCGCAGTAGGGGTGACCATGTCAATTATGTGTAATGCAAAGCTGTCATGATAGATATGTTCAGAAATCATATACAGTATCACAGGCATAGCATGCATGATGGAGGGATGGCCTAATGTTATGTACATAAACAGGATATGTATGGCCTGCACATATGGGACAGAGTAGTAGCAGAATAGGTACCCGAAATGGAGGGAACAGCAAGTAACCGTGTCCAAACATTCTGTAGCAGGTGCAATGTGTGCAACAATGATGTCCGGCAGGGCTGTGTGTAAACACATGTGCAATGTACACAGTAGTGTCACCCCCCCCACAGTAGTGTCCACTGAACAGCAGAGGTGGATGTCAACTGTATGTCTACTTCCGCTGTGGTGGTACCATGGGTCTGTGTCACCCTACCAGCAAGGGAGCTATCACATGACCAGTGACACAGTGTATCCCTGTGGGATGTGCCCAGGACCTATGTCCCACAGCACGGTGTGTGTCCAGTCTGCGGAGGTCACACAGACGCCCAGGCTGAGCAATGTGGCATGTGTGCAGACATGCAGGAGTGCTCCATTCACCCTGCCTACTGCAAATGCCATGTAGGAGTACTACATGCATCAGTAATGTGGAGAACATGGCCCATGCCAGAGTAGATGACACCCCTGTGTTAGTGGTATGCAGGTGAGTACAGATGTGTTTCACGACTGTCATTTGCATATGTAAACTGTCTGAGCTGGGTAGACATCACGGCATGACTATACTGTGACATGTAAAGTTGTATCCATTGTGTAAGGTACACCACACATGTGTTATTGTAACACTGCCCGCATGTACATGTGTGTATGGCACAGGTACAAGTGCACCCAATGTATCAGCTAGACATACAGTCCAGAAATGTGTGGCCCTGCACATGTGTACCCACGCCATAGTGGAATATGGCAACCACAGCACCATGTGGGGCATGTGTGTGTACAGCAACCATGTACAATGTGATATGCATGTATGGGGACAGTATCCATGTGATACACAATGCATGACTGTCACTATGCAAAGGTGATGTGTATGCACTATGTGTGATGTAACTGATGCAATGACATCTACATGATATATCTGCCACACTGACACCTGTATGGTTGTTAGCAGTATGAGTAGGTTGAGCTACAATGCTGCCAGGTATGTAGATGTGGTATATGTAGGCATGGACAGTACTCTGTGACAGCATGTAGTGTATGTAAGCAAATAGTGAGCATGAGGGGCCACATGACTGAGGACTGTGCAATGTCACATGTACCTGACATGTTGTAGTTAGCATGATATGCCTGCACCACTGTGTGACCTGCACAGGAGTCACATGGCGTAACATCCTGAGACACAGGGTACGATGTGATGCTGGATGCCGACACTGGCAATACCATAATGTGGAACGGCGCTGAAGGGCAAAGAGTGGATAATGTCTGATTTGTCAACCTCTGTACCACACCAACCACCCATGCAATGGTATGACAGGTGGCAAGCATGTGGATGTGGTGTGCTGTGGCGCACAGAAGCCCAACAAGGGTGCCAGTAAAGGCATGGAGGTCGTCAATGAGTGTGTGGAGCATGTATGTGAGGATGTGGCCCAGTGCCATACTGAATGGCCCAGTCATGGGTGTACAAATGCAGCCCCATACGTGCAATGCAGTACCACCCATGTGTAGTGTGATAGATGTGGTAGTGTGGTGGTCAGGGTACACAACGTCCATGAACGGGCTAGCAGTCAATGCAGTGTGCTGCTGCAGAGACATATAACAGCCAGGTTTGTGGGATACAACAACTACGGAGATTGGAGGTGACATTGGGACCATGTCCTAGGACATAACGTGTGCATGGCAGTACCATGTATGTGTCCACAGGGTTAATACAATGTCCAGCCATGGATTGGAACCCTGTAGTGAGTGAGAGTGTGTATTGTCGGTAGGTACCCCATTGGCAGGCACGATGCCAGCAACATCTGTGTTGGCAATGCCTGCATGAGTGTTGTATGCTGCATTGAATGTGGATGTAGCCAAACAGCAGAGACATACCACCACACTGTGTGAGGGCCCACACTGCAATGTATGGCAGTTATGTGTAGGTAGCTAGCTGTGGAGTATGTGATGCACCATGAGGACCCACCATGACTGTCAAGTGATGCACCACACACATGTGAACATAACTACTGTGCAACAGCCTGCACATGTGCCCATACAGCACATGTGCATGGAACAGGAATACCACTGTGGCGTCTGTGAAAAGGCCAATACCACCATGTCTCTGTGTGGAATAGCATGGTCCCTACCAGTGCGTAAATGTAGTGGAAGTGCACTGTGATATGTGTTGGCATAGTCACGTATACTGTCCATCGTACGGGGTGCCATGCCATCAACCACCTCTGTCAGTGGATGTTGGAATTACCGGCTGTAGAGCGTATGTACTATGCATGCTGTGATGGTCGTGTGTCCAGGGCGTGGCTAGCAGGCCTGAGAAGCATGGATGTTCAGCAAACAGAGGGGGGGATGTCTGTAGGTATAGCACACAGACACATGGAGGTATGGTGCATGCCGAGGGTAGTGTAGGTATGGTATGTGTCGTGTAATGTGTCACCCAGCTATGCGTACTGCATGGCCAAGCATGTGTGGGTACATGGGAGTCCATACTAGGGAAGTGCATGTTGCTGTCAGTACATGGCAGTAGCAACTGTCCCAGGTGCAATGTACAGTATGAGAACACGGCCAGCATGTAACCTATGGTGTACAGTGTATTCACCGTCGCGTGTCACAATGTGTGTAGCGGTCACGAACATGGGTATCTGAACATGGATTACCTATGATGCAATGTGTCTGGGGAATATACAGTATGTGTGTAAATCACTGTGTGGTGTGGGAACCACCCACCCATGTGTGTTGCAGTCCAGGTATGTGCCTGGGAGGTATGATCTGTGTACAATCTGGACTCGCAGGTGTGCTGTGTAGGGCATAGAGGCAGGTCCCAGGCACTGCAGATAAATGACATGCGTGCTGTACTGTCTGTGCAGTGCTTGTGTACAGCACAGTGGAGGGTGTAAGCATTGTCACACATCACTGCATGCTGTGCCTGCCTGTGACAGCCCTGCCAGAGACAGGCATGTGACACTGCTGCACAGGCAGCATAGCATGTGAAGATGTACATGTGGGCTGCACACCTTAGGCAGATGTCTGCAGGTCATGTGTGCCATGGTAGTGTGGTTGAACACGACTGTCAGACTGGACAAACACCACATG
Organism: Protopterus annectens; assembly: GCF_019279795.1. Classification (NCBI taxonomy): domain Eukaryota; kingdom Metazoa; phylum Chordata; order Ceratodontiformes; family Protopteridae; genus Protopterus; species Protopterus annectens. The sequence continues at coordinate 386,031,361 of NC_056728.1, forward strand.
CCTGCATAAGTACAGTATGACCATAGTCAACAGTCCCAGTGACAGAGTAGGCCAATGTACAGTATCCCTGTGTGCAGACCACTGGCTAATGGACACCTGGCTAGACACACATCCGGAGGGTTAAGTCACCATTGAGCCATCACATGTCCCAGTCCATGTGGCCTGTACAATGTCATCACAGGGTGGTCACAATAGCAGGTGGCAAGGCAGACACGTTGTACCAGGTGATGTGTCATGCATGCATATGTTGAGTAGCACAGCCGTTCACATGTCCGCAACATACTGGTGCACGATGTATACTGTGACATGATGTGTGGAACTGCACCGTCACACACTACAGGGCCATCTGACACAGGTGTGTTGTGACAGGTGTAACCCATGTTTGCACAGGATACACACTGCTGGTGTAGGCAGCCATGCTGGTGGCTACCAGTGGTACATGCAGTGGTCATACAGCCATACTGCACACAGTGTTCATGCAGGAATGTCCATTGTCGTGGACGATGTGCTGCTAAGTGAAGGTAGGTGTGTGTTGTGAATGTTACACATCCAGATGACACCATCTGGCGCAGTCATGGTCGTCAACACCATTACACACATCCACAGCAGTCAGAACCCAGTCCTGACAATGTGTGTCAGTCACCCTCATACTGTGTGACATATGTGCACATGGCGGAACACCTCCCACTGTCATCTAAGATGGCTACATGATGTTCGGAATGTGCTGTGAAAATGTACAATGCTGGTAGCCCAATGAAGTACCTGGAATCACACACAGTACGCTATGGCAGCCATGTAAACCATGCACAACAATGACCGCCCAACAGACACAAACAATGCGTTGACACATGGAACATGTGCACATGACAACCCCCAATGAGGTATGTTGCACATATTGATGTACAATTGTCATCTATGGCCATAGCATGGATGCAGATGCACATACCCCACAGGTAGTACCACGTGATGTAGGTAGGGGGGCATTGCACGTGTACATGTGACAGTAGCTGTACAGCCACATGTCCTGCATAGCCGTCATGTAGGGGTAGCTGTGGCATGTGACCGCTGGACATGCCCGTACAATTGACCATGTCCCACAGGAGATGTGTTATGTGTGTACCACATGTGATGTGCCGACAACAAGCTGTGACGTGTACGGCTGCCGGTGTACCTGTGTGACATTGTCTGTGATGGGTGCAAAGGCATATAGTATCGTACTGCATGCCCACAAGCCCCACATAGGTGCATAGCCTGAACATACAATACAAGGAGGGTGTGGGATGATAGCAACCCACAGGAGGAGATGGGTACGGACGGCAGACCACAACCACATGTGCGTGTACGGTGTTCACGTCCATGACACATGAGCATCTGAGAGGCTAGCCTTACAGCTGTACAGGGTTGCATGCATATATGTTCAGCAACATCCCTGTGTGTCCCACCACTGGCCCGTGGACCGATGGACACCAACCAAATGTGCAGATATGATATTTGCACAGCACATCACAGATGCCTACTGTACAACAGGCTTACCGTGTAGACATGTGCACAGTAGGTCTGCGCCAGCTGCAGTCAAACACGTTATGTGCCGAACCACACCAATAGTGCAGGCCATGCCACAGATGGACATGCATGCATCTGTGTATGTATGGCTGTGAATGTCTCCGGCATAGCAGTATAGCTGTGTCACCATTGTGAACAACAATATGAATGGGTTGTATGTGTGAGGGGTGCGTCATACGTGTATGGTCAGATCGACAATACCATCACTGACCCTGCTATGTGAACATCCCTGTCCCCATACATGGATACCTATGCTGTGCCCAACACCACATTCACAGAGGGAATATGCCGAGCTATGGAGAGGCGCACCCAGAACTCCTACGGAGGTGGCAACAGCTCAACCTAGAGCTTGGTAACAGTTACCTAAAACTACTCATTGACTATTTCCAACCAACGGAGAACGAACTTATTGAGAAAGTTGAAGGTGAGCACCTAAATATAATTGCAAGATACAAAAGTGAGCATTGTATATCCAAACTTAACAATATGTTATCACAAGTGACTTTTTATAGCAACAAGCTGGAACAAGTGAAGTTAAAAAAGCTGAAAAGAGATTGTAATGATTTTCATGTCGGCAATATTTTTATTTGGCCGAGGTATAACGAAGCAGTAGCAGCTGGAGAGACTAATCGGGCTAGTAATGATTTGGCAAATAGCTCGATCACTAATATGTCTCCTATTAATTTAGGTAATAATGTATCTAACAGTGGTGTACTCACTTCACCGCAAGCAGAAGCAGACATCACTTCTTCTGCTTCATCTTTACCTTGCAATCAGCAAGGTTTAAAATCTCTAACAACAGGAGCTAGACCTAAAGAAGGTACAAGTATATTGAGTGCCATTTCCAACAAGGCTTCGGTTTTAAACTCCCCGCTCCCATACAAACAACGTGCCCCGATGCGCTCCACCAGCAGGGGAAGGGGGAAGCGCAAAATGTCAGGAGACAACTGGCAGAACAGGAAGAAGAAATTCTGAATACCCTATTTTTTAACATTTCATCCAGGGAATTAACAGAAATTGAGTGTTCCATACTCAATAAGGGTTTATCATATATTCCCTCACGAGGCAGTGAACTGTCAGAAACTCTCATAATGCTTCGGAAATTTACCAGAAGGCTGACTTTGAGACTCTTGTTTCAGAATCCAGAATGTGTTGATGGCATACCTGAACCTAAGGCTCCTAAAAGGAAAAGTACATTTACTCCACCGATACCTGGCTCTGTAGAATGCTTCTTACGAGCATGTGAATTTGATTTTTACAATTATTACAAAGAGAAAGGACATAAGAAATTGTTTTATAACTTGAATAAAACACAAAGATGCAGTTTAGATTCGCTGTGCAATGATGAAAGTGTGGTATTCAAACCCGCAGATAAAGGGGGGGGGTGGTAATAATGGACTCCAGCTTCTATAATAACCTTTTTTTTTATGTGAAAAAGTTTAAAGTGAAAAAAAGAAACCCTTTTTGCCCAA
>NC_056728.1:386379002-386466502 GCF_019279795.1 Protopterus annectens
TCCCTGGCAAAACAGCATGGTTTGTCAATGGTATCCTCCCAGACTGACAAACATTGGACCCCCTTTGAATGACACCAAAAACTAAGCCAATTATTGAAGTCGATTATTTTTTGCTCATATCGTGGCATCATCCTTGGAGAAGGTAGAAGGCTACTTACTTCTAGGCTCATATCTGCCTTGGGCATGTAGTCTCAGAGCTCCATCCTGTCTCTCTTCATATAGTTTAGTAAGGTACACCTCAAGTCATTGACTATGAACTATGACAGAGTCATACTGAGACTTCATGTTGAAGGACTTGAGCACATGTGTGATCTGATGGATCTTGGCATCAGACAAGCAACTAAGCATCACTTTTCCTTGCTCAGCCTGGTAATAGGCACATCTGTATATATTACAATGGAGTCACTGATAAAAATGTTTGGTGGGGTTGATGCCTGCTTACGGACTCAATATCTATGACTTTGGGACTCCTTTTACTATGTAAGGAATTAGGCTTATTATGCTGAGTGTGCTTTGTGCCTCTGTTATGTTTTGGAGGTCCATGAGGTTTAGGCAATTTAATCTTTAGAACCTCAGCATATTATGTATTATGTGTATTGTGATGGCCTTGAAGAGGTGTGATGTGTGATGTACTGCTGATGATTTTGAAGTCTGGGTTTACTTTGTATGAGATTTTTGCCTATATATAAATATGTGTGTATATACACACACACACACACATACATATATATATATATATATATATATATATATATATATATATATATATATATATATATATATATATATATATATATATATATATATATATATATATATATATATATAAAGGACATTATATATGTACACACTGTGTTATGCTGTTTGAGTAATAGATGATGTCCTTACATTCACCGCTGCACTATTCATCATATATGGGATTCCTTGCACTTGAAGCCTGATGTCTGGCCAGTCTACCAAAGCCTAAAGTTGCTTTAAGGTACATTGAACATCACCCAAGCACTCCTCGTGTAGTGTAGGGCATAAAGGTGATATTCAGGTGTACCATCCTCAGAACTTCTTTACCTCCAGTCTGAACACTGTTTCTAACCATCAGTCTGTTTGCCTACATCTGTTTTCTGCCATTTTTACAGCATTTTTGTATTCTGGTGATTACTCCTGTTTGCTAAAGTGCTCACTGTTGCAGATAAGTACCCAGTTGGGGTTTTGCTCTTTTTCTTGAATTTTTTGTGCTGTTTGAAGTTAATGTCATTCAGGAAAGATAAATGCTAGTGTGGGAGACAGATTCCCCATAAATGCTGCCACGATAAGTGCCTTTTTGCCTATCAGCTTCTCACAACCATATGTTTTGTTGGATTTGTCAGGTGTTCATCTCAAAAACCCTTCATAGTAGGTTTTCTTCCCTTTCATTGTATCTTGAAAACCAGCATCTTAGTCCTCTTGCTAAAGATACAATGGAAGCAACTTCCCACCCCGAGGTCATCTATGAGGGAAGAAGAAAATGAAAAAGACAAGACCAGAATCTTCCGCGTTCCAACCTCTGCAGGGTGCTTCTCTCAAGGTTGTTACAATCCCAGAGACTCACCTGGCTGCGTTGTTGCATTTCTTTGCCGTGACTGTGTTTGAGGCTGGTGAGGATCTGGTGGGCAGCCCATCCAATGAGGCTTTGCAGGTATCCGTTTTGAACGTTTAGGCGGAACCTAGGTTAATTGTTACTGAGAGGTCGAGGGCAGGTTCTGCAGATTCTTCTTATGGAAGAAGTTCCTCCTTTGGTTGTTGTATGCTGTCCTCAGTCACAGCCTTCTCAGTTTTCTAGAGGAGACATTCCCTTAAAAAAGAAACAGAAAACTAAACATGTTTCTTCTGCTTCTAGGGATCCACAAAGTGAGTGGCAGGCCCTTATTCAGGGGTTATTTAATGCTTTACTGTCATTAAGGCCTTCTCAAGGGTTTTTGCTTCCTTCTCCTCCTTGGTCCTCTTCTCCTCTTGAAAGGCCCAGAGAACTGAATTCTTGAGGAAGAGTTGGATTCTGATGAAGAATACCTTATTTACTTATTCTACTCAGATTCCTCCTCCTTTGGACTCTGGGTCAGAGGAGGAGGAATCTAATAGTCCTGATACTCCTTCTGAGGAAATTTTCTATGGGGACACAATGTCTAGGATGATGTATTTTTTTAAATGTGATTGTGCTCAGGTGTCTGATAGCCATAAGAGGTACTATGAGTTACTGCAGATGGAATCTCCTAAATCTGCGGCCATTCTTTCTGTTTTGGGTGCTTTACTGGATGCTTTTTCCAATGCCTCTAAAGCACCTGATTCTCTGCTCCCTGCTACCAAGATGCCTGGTTTTATAGGGTGACTGAAGATTGTTCCTTTTTGTTTAAATGTCCTGCTGCTAATCCCTCTGTGGTATCTGTAGCCTAAGATGTCTCATTTGCTTCCTTCTTCCAAGTTGCCTGCTTCTGACAAGGACAGCAGAACCATGGGCAGGTTGGGAAAGAAGGTTTTTACTTCTGCTGCCCTACTTTTAGGGCAATTAATTATCAGACCCATATATCTAAATACGTGTTGGCTCTTCTTTCTCAGGCTTGTCAGCTTTTTTCTGATCTTCCTGTCTCTGAGAGTAAATCTTCTGCTCTTTCCTTGTTAGGGACTTTCTCTCAAGTAGTTCGTCATTCTATCGAATGTAGTTGTGATGCAGCAGTTGCCTCTTCTAGGGCTGCTGATTTTGGTTCAGTAATGAGCAGGTATTCTTGGCTTAGGCCTCAACTTTTACTCAATGATATTAAGGCTAAGTTGATGGATGCTCCACTGGATAATACATTTTTGTTTGGGTAAGCAGTTGCTGGTTTATTTAAGTCTCTTCACGACAAGGGGAAGACCTTACAGAAGCTTAAACATGTGCTTGTTTCTCCCGTGCCTAAATTTCAGAGAAACTACCATTGTAAGCCAACCTTTGTTCATAGGCAATCTCGCCCTCCTGCTAAAGGTAAAAAGGGTAGTAAATGGGCTCCTCCTGCTAAGGCCACTCAGACTGCAGGGATTCAGAAGCCTTCCTTTCATGACAAACCAGGTGCTGTCTGACTATCTTTCTGTTGCCAGCCACATTCCTCTTTCTCTCTGCCTTTTGTCTTTCTCTTCCTATTTGCATTTGAATCACTCAGGATTCTTGGGTTCTGTCAATCATTCATCAGGGGTAACTCATGGTGTGGATATCCCATACTCTTTTTATGGGCATTCCTCAGCCTCCTAGGGAACAACTTCCTCTTTTCCAAAATGTTCTTTGAGATCTCTTGTCTCATGGTACTATTCAAGAAGAGCATGTGTCCCAAAGGGGGAAGGGGTTTTATTCAAGAATGTTTCTAGTGCCCAGAGAAGAGAGGGTACTTGAAGACTGATTCTAGACATCTCTCATTTAAACACTTTTCTGAATGTGCCTTCCTTTCAGATGTTGTCCCTTCAGACTCTGTTTCCTCTCTTGCTCCCTCAGGCCTTTCTGGTGCCTCTGGATCTCAAGGATGCTTATCTCCATATTCTAATCCATCCTCTTTTCAGGAAGTTTTTTTTGTTTTTCTGTTGCTTCCTGGCATTTTCAGTCCTGTGCTTTGCCATTTAGCAACAGAGTTCACCAAATGCCCCAGTCCTGTGATTGCTTTTTGCAGGCTTCAAGTGATCCAAATATTTCCTTACTTGGATGACCTGCTGATTCAGGCATCTTCTCCAGAGATCCTTTTGCAAAATCTTCATTTGCCCTTTCTCTTCTTCAGAGCTTGGAATCCACGATAAACTTCAAAAAGTCTTCTCTTACTCCTTGTCAGGATATGTCTTTCTGGGTTGCAGGATTCAGACGGTACCAATGCTGGCATCCCTGCCTCCTCCAAATGCCTTAACTCTCATGTCTTACTTTCAAACTCTTCTTCTCCTGGCCTCCATTACAGCCATGGAGTTTCTGAGGGGGGGGGTCTGGGTTTCATGGCTTCCAACATCCTAATGCTCCTTCTGGCTAAACTCAGCATGAGGAAGTTCCAATGGTTTCTGAAGTTGGTGTGGCTTCAACATGTGCATCCCCTAGACTTTACAATTCCTCTTCTTCCCTGTTTCAAGAATTAACTTCTCTGATGGATTCAGCAGTTGTCTCTGAATCTAGGAATTCCTTTTCATCCCCCTATTCCCTCTCAAGATCTGCTCACAGATGCTTCAGATGTGGGATGGGGAGCAAGTTTTGGCTCCCTGAAGGTACAGGGAGTGTGGTCACCTTGTCAGTAGAAGGAGCACATCAGCATCAATGAGATGAGAGCTCTTCTGTTGGCTCTTCAGGCCTTTCATCCTTTTTTCTCTCTGGGGCCTCTCACGGTATTCACAGACAATATCACAGTTATATGGTATATCAACAAACAGGGGGGGGACAAGATCTTACCTTATTTGCCAGTTGGCACTCCTGGTATGGGCTCTGGCTGTCAAGTATCAAGTGACTCTTCAGGCAGTTTATATCCCTTCAGATCAGAACATTGTGGCAGACACTCTGAGCAGGTCCTTCACTCAATCCCACAAATGGATGTTTCTCAGGGACGTGTTTCTGGACATTGTTCACCACTGGGGTACTCCTTAAGTAGATATCTTTGCCTCCCCTCTGAATAATCAACTTCCTCTATTGTGTGCCAGAGTCCTAGGTCCTCTGGTGTGGAAGGTGGATGACCTCTCATTTTCGGGTTCCTATTGAATTGTCAACAGCTTAGGTTGTCGAATGCTTAATCATCAACACCTAAGAGGAAAGAATTTGCGTGGCCATTATTGGGGATTTGCACTTTCCCCAATGTAGAGCGATCTTGGAGTTGGTATGCTTAGTTAGGGGGGATGGGGGGCACAGCCACCCACATCGGGGGGTCTGGGAGCAAAGACCCCCACTATGTTTGGGTGTGTTTGTTTATTTTCTTTAAGGATGGCCACCTGAATTATTTCCCGAGGAAAGAATTCGATGATGTGGCCGTTCGCTATTGTTAGCTTTCAATTCTTAGGTGTCGATGTTTTAAGATTCGACAACCTAAGCTGTCAATGTTATGATATAGACACTCATTTTCTTGGAAGGGATGTTTCTTTCTGCATTTCCTCCCTTTCTTCTCATTCCGAAAGTCCTGTTCAAGATTCAACAGGATGGTCCCAAAATCTTGTTGGTGACTCCCATTTGGCCGCAACAGCACTGGTTCCCTCTTCTTCTGCATCTTGCAAAGGGAAATCATCACACGTTACCTCACAGGGTGCATTTACTCACACAAGACAAGGGATCTCTCTTCCATCCCCACCTGTCCATGCTTTAACTGACCCTGTGGGTGATAGAGTTTTGATTCCTCATAGACCACTTTTTTCTGAGGATGTACTGCAGGTCTTGCAGGAGGCTAGGAAACCTACTACTAGGAAATCCTACTTATCTAAATGGAAGAGGTTTTCTTTTGGGTGTCTGTCTTAAATGGGACCCACTTACTGTGGATGTTCCTTTGGTTCTCTCTTATTTGTGTGAGTTGCTCAATGCTAGTTTGGCCTATTCTTCTATTAAGGCCCACTTAGCAGCTCTTTCTACTTATCTGCCTTTCACTCCTCCTTTAGCTTCTAGATTTGAGGCTATGCAATTTCTTTTTTTTTTAAAACAAGTTTATTATTTTTAACATACAAGTAAATATCATAACAATTTTATACAAGTAATTGAAATAGAAATGATTATAACATTCAATAAAATAACCAAAATATTTACAAAGACATCCACTACAATCAAATCAATTAATTAAACTAAAATACCATGCTATTGAAGTTAAGATTTTTTTAACAAATTTTGTAGGTTATCCCATATAAAATAATAAGATGTTTTTCTAGTAGTTCTTGATTTTATAGTCATCAATTCCATATGGCACACTACAGTCATAACATTTTTAAATTCATTAAAAGAAGGAGGTGTATCTGAAATCCAATTTCTGGTTATTATTTTTCTAGCCACTGCTAGAATAGACCATAACAAGGGAAGCTTAACTTTTTTAACACTTTGAGGTACAGGAGTATTGAATAATATAAGAGATTTAGAAATAATAAAATTATCTGTAAAAAGAGCCTGCAAAAAATCATTGATTGACTTCCAATATTCTTTCAATTTTATACAGTCATAAAACATATGTGCCCAATCAGCATTAACTTCTACATTACACCTTTTACATAGATTGTCTTTATTATTTATTTTATTCATCATCAAAGGTGTATAAAAGGATCTATGTAAAAATTTCCAAGCAAAAAGTCTCCAGATAATGGAAGAAGTAGTTTTATAGGCAGATTCCAATATATATTGTTTATCTTGTTAATTTGGTAATTCACCATTAATGGAAGTGAAATAATTCCAATAGGTATCTACATTGTAATAAGTTTCTTCTCTAATAATTTTATGTATGTAAGAAAGTTTACCTTTATCAGACACTTTATGTTGTAAATTTAATATCAAGTAATCAATCAGTGTTGGAATAGATTCTTTAACTGTTATAGATATTAAATCAATTTTATTAATGAGATGTTGTCTAAAGGTCTGAACTTCTAACCAGCAAGTTTCTCTCAGATCAAATTCTTGTTTTAAAAGATCTAAATTTTTAACTTTATTATCAGATAGCAACTGATACCAGTACTTTAGATCATTGTCTGTAACTGAATGAGTTCCTTCAGAAGTAGATGACAAAAGCATACCATGTGTATACTTTATAAGGAATATAATAAAATTCCATTCCTTATACTTAGGATGCATGAATATAAAATTATGATAACTAATAATAATGTTTAATGGATAACTAGCTATATATTTTGGTGTAATAGGTGAAGTGCAAAATTCTTTTAGTAACCATAGCATGGTGTTATTTACAATCATATTTGTATGTGTTAAAGAGATTTTCATGAAGTGAACACTAATTAATTCCCAGTAATCTTTCCATTTTGCAACATATGACTGATCTATTAACAAAGTAATAACTTTTATAGTAGAAGAGATAGTATATAAGTTAAAGTCTGGAAAAGAAATGCCCCCTTGAGACCAACTATTGGTATGTTTCTTTAATGCAATCCTAGGTCTATTAGGTGCACATAGGAAGTTTAACATTAATGTATTCAATTTCTTGATAATTATTTTTGTAGGTGGGAGTATTATTGATTGTATTAAATATAATATCTTAGGGAATATTATCATTTTAATAATTGTAAGTCTCTCTTCCATAGTAAAAAACATATTATTCCAGGTATTAAAAAGATTTTGTATATTAAGATGACAGGTATTATAATTATTATGTATAATAGATTTAATGTCTTTAGTTAATATTATACCTAGATAAGTTATCTGACCTGAATTGGGTATATATTTACTAAAATCACTAATGAGAACATTTTTTCGTGTATATATAGGTAGTATTTTAGTTTTTTCTTCATTGAATATTAAACCAGAAATATTTTTAAAACTCATCATTTTATCAAATAGGGACTGCATAGAGGAATTAGATCCTGCTGATGTAATTAGAACATCATCTGCAAAAAGTTGAATTTTAGATGTTGTATTTTCATCTATTTCAAATCCCTCTATATCAGTACTGTTTCTGATCAGATTAGCCCAAGGCTCCATTATTAAAGTAAATAATAGTGGAGAAAGTGGACACCCTTGTTTTGTACCTTTTAAGATGGGTATTTTTTGTGAGACATATGTTCCTATCTTAATATAAGCCAATGCACCTTTATATAGATGTTCAATCAGGTTTACAAATGCATCTGAGAAGTTTGTGCACTTTAGTAAGGTAAACAAGTAGTCCCAACTTACTGAATCAAATGATGAACTTATATCTAGACTAATAAGTGTTAAATCTTTCTTTCTCCTATTTGCAAAATCAATTAATGTTAGAGTCCTCCTAATATTGTCAAAAGTGTTTCTATTTACAACGAAGCCTGTCTGATCTACATCTATAATGCCTGGGATGATTGTCTTCAATCTATCAGCAAAAATACTCATAAACATTTTGTAATCAACATTAAGTAATGAAATGGGTCGATATGAAGTGCATCTAGTTGGATCTTTATTGGGTTTTACAATTGGCGAAATAAATGTGTATTGCCAAGATGGGGGAGTTATTAGCTCATTTTGGGCCAAAATAAAAACCTTATGTATTAATGAGTATGTACTTTTAGAAAGAATTTTATATATCTCTGGTATGATACCATCATTACCTGGTGCTTTGTTTGATTTAAGCTTGTTTATTTGTGTAACAACCTCTGTATATGAAATACTTTTAACCAATAGTTTAGTTTGTTGTTTATTAAGTTTTTTATTCATGTTTGTAGTTATAAATTCCTTTATTTTATCTATAGGTTCCATGTTAATGTTATTATGATTAATTTTGTGAAAGTGATTTCTAAATTCATCTAATATTTCTGGTAGACTAGAAACATTCTTCTTTTTCCTTAGAGAGAAAATTTCTTTAATGTGATTTTGCTTATTCAACCTTTTTGTTTTATTTTTAAGTCTATGTAAGTATTTGGGGCTTATTGAGTAAGACAAAAACTTGTATTTCTCTAAAGTTATTTTAACTTTATGAGTTAAAATTTCTTTGTATTTCTCATTTAGTTTGTTTATTTATTCAATGACTTTTTTGTCCATAATATTTTCTTTATTATTATGCTTATAAGAGTCTAATTTACTTTGAATATCTAATAATTCCTTATCCCAAGATTTCCTTTTATTATTATACCATCTGATACTTTGTCCATATAGATATGATTTTAAAGCATCCCAAACATAAACAATGGAGACTTCAGATGTATTGTTTATTCCTAAAAAATGTTGCACTTCTGAAAGTATATAATCTTTGCAGTCTTTTAGTTGAGTTAAATGTGCTGGTATCCTTTTGATCTGAACATTGTAAGTACTTTTTATCATGAACTCAAAGACAATTGAATTATGATCTGATATAGGACACAAAATGATTTTAGAATTTATTAATTCTGTTACCATCTGGTTAGAAATAAAGACTCTATCTATTTTTGAATAAGTTTTATATCTGTTAGAAAAAAGGTGTATGGTAATGATTTTGAGTCTATCTGATTATTGATATCATTTAAATGATAAGAATCAACAAAGTCCTTTAAGTGTTTTGCATTAGATGTAATTTTCCTTTTTCCTATAGTAGTGGTATCTTTTTCATGTAGGATACAATTAAAGTCACCTGCTAAAATAATATCTCCTATAGAGAATGATATGATCTTATTAAGATGGTATTTCACTGTATTAATACCAATTCCTGGTATCCAATATACATTGATTAATGTATATGTCTTTCCATTAATTTGTATTGTAACCATACAGAACATTCCTTTATCATCTTCATAAGACTTAATAGTTTTAGGTGTGGGCATACTTTTATTCCATAAAATAGCCACTCCTCTTTTTTTCTGAGTGTGCTCTGAACTAACTAATACTGTATATTTATTAGTGGCTAATTTATCAATATCCTTTTTCAAGAGATGTGTTTCTTGAAGGAATACTAAGTTAGCCTTGTGTAAATTAATGTATCTCATTGAGCTTGCCCTTTAACATGGATTGTTCAGTCCATTAATGTTTAAAGAAATTCCTTTTAGAGAAGTCATTTGGCATTTTTAAAACATATAAAACTTATAATCAAAATAATAATTAACAAAATAAGTAATGTTATACCTCCTCCTTTATGTGTACCTTTAAATATAACTGTATTTATTGAGACTCTTATGGGATTTTGTACAAGCTTCAATTTTGTTTGTAGTGACAATGAGCTTACAAAATGTATTGTGGATGTCAGAACTATATACAAACAACAGTAAACAAAAAAAAAATAATATAAGGATTAAACCTTGCACCCAGCCTGGAGTTAAAATCTCCAACTTTGAGTAGCACATACTACTCAAGTTAACCCCCTACCCTAAGCAGCAGTACCTCAGCTGCCACCTTATCAATTTAATACTAGTTGTTATTAACTAAAATTAACATCATTCAATTAGATTATCTAGTAAGACAAAACTAAACATTTGATAAATCAGCATCATATAAACAAATATAAACTTTTAAAAACAATTCATACTTCTATATACATCTTATTTAATATAATACATTTATAATCAAATAGCATTCAAATAGACTTGATATTAGGAACCAAGAAAAGAGAGAGTAATAAAAGGAGTGAGAGAGAGAGAGAAAGAGAAAAAAAAAAATAAAAAAATAATGTACCTATTTTCTGTCATAGAAATGCAGTTAACAGCTTCTAATAGACTTTAAACCACTTGCATCAAAGCTTTTTTCTCATGCTTATTATTGCCAGTAAAATAAAATATTTGTGTTTATAAAATTGGTTACAAATCATACTGCATAACTATATAAATCCCCAAATATACTTGCATTGTTGTGAAAAAAGCCATCTGTATTTTATATATCTGAACTGCTGCTTTAAAATATGTCACATGACAACTTCTTCTAAAATAAAATCATAATAATATTTATGCTTGTCAATTAGATAAGTCAAATGAATTGTAACATTGTATATGTTTAAATCATAAGGACATACATACAATAACATGTTGCAGTCAAGTAAATTTTCAAAAACATATGTATATATGTTTTACTTTCTGTGCCTTTTAAAGTATCACATTCGTTTACTAAGGGATACTAAATCATTTAAAATCATTTTTACTTTCATATTTTATAAATTATAACATAAATAAGTAAATAGTTATAAAAAATAACTCACATTTAAATGTAATAGAGTTCATTTTCCATCGCAGAGTCGCATTTGCAGCAGTTCTACTTCCTGGTAGAGTGTTCTCCTTGAATCTGCGATGTGTCAGTGTGAATTCAGAGGTCAAAGTTCAAATTGACTGCATTCAGCTTCTCTGCATGCATTCTGAGTGTTGAAGCTTTTAAAACAACTCGAGGACACTATTCACGAGGTAACCCACATCCCAAATTGTCTCCCTTAACATTCTGGCAGGAATTTTAATAAATACAAGTGACTAACATTCATTTAGCAATATAAATGAGACTAAACAGAGAAAAACCTTCGCAAAGTAATTTATAAGTTATTACAGCCTCTATGACAGTGAAACTAAGCCCACAGTTATTAGTATACAACACAACTAATCTTTTAAGTCTCTATTCAATTTTTATACACATCTTATTATTTACTGTATCAGAATTATCAAAAGCATGTAAATATACCTATATGAAAGAAAAAGAAAGAGAGAGAAAAAGAAAAAAAAAAACAGAGAGTAGAAAATAAAAGAAAGTAAGAGGAGAGATAAAAAAATAAAAAAGGAAGCTATAAAAAGTATCTACAGTGGAATATAACTTGCTGCATATATTAATAAAGATAGATATGAAACATATTATTTACTACCATTTAGTTCTAGATATTAATAATTAAAGCATGTCATGTTATTTGTAAACAAGTATGAGCAATAGAATCATGGAAAAATAATTAGCAACAGTATTTAAACAACATATATACATTTTACAAGGAATTAATAAGTTATTATTCCACTTATCATATTTTCATTACATTTCTCTATCTACCCCCCCACCCCCTTACTAAATGCATAATCTAAAAAGAATGTCATTATTTAAAATAAAAGAGAAAAAAAAGAAATGTATCTAATTACTAACCTTAAGTCTCTTTGGTCACAAAGAGAAACAGATTGATTGATAGCTTGTTATTAGTTCTTCAGATATTTTGACTATTTATAAAACAGAAACAATTTTTTGTACACAGAAAGTAACTTTGATTAAATCTTTTTCAGAACATTTGTGGCTTTCTGAAAATGCAGTAACTGTATTTAAAAAGATTAATAGTGAAGAAAAAAGAGAGAGAGAAAAAGAAAAAACATAGAGCAAATCATTTGTTTTTTAGTCTTTTTTTCTTCTCTGAAGTCTTCCATGAAGCTTCTGTTGCCAACCTCTTTAATGAAGGACTAGCCCATTCCATTTCCTCTATTTTATCCAAAATCTTATTTTTTTTGATAAACAGCAATGCAGAGTCTAAGTCTTCAAAGATTCTAGGGCCATCAGGAAGAAAGATTTTTAGTTTGGCAGGAAACAGAAGGTAGGTTTTAAACTGTGCTTTCTTAAGCTCTCTTATTAATGGCAGGAAAACTTTTCTTTTAGTTATTACCAAGGAAGAATAGTCATTGTCAAAACGCACAGTTGTCTCATTAATTTTAACAGGTGCTTTAGCCCAAGCAGTTTTAAGTACCATCTCTTTATCAAAAGATGATAGAAATCTAACTATAACTGACCTAGGATACTTTTCGTTAGAGTTAGAATTAGATATGGATCTATGGGCTCTTTCGATACCAAAAGAAAAAGCTTCTGGCAAGTCTAAAGTTTTAGGGAGCCATGTATTTAAAAAAGAAGTAATATTGTTACCTTCAATATTTTCTGGCAGTCCAAAAATCCTAATGTTATTGTGCCTAGATCTATTTTCCAGGTCATCAAGTTTAGTTTGTAGATGTGTATTCTGTTTCAGCAAAAACTCAATGTTGATTTCTTCTTCTTGGATTCTATTCTCCATGTCATTTACAGTCTCTTCTATGCCTGTAATCTGGGTCTTCTGTTGTTGCAAGTCTATATGTAACAAGTCTATTTGTTTTGTAGTTTTTTCTATGAAGGTATCAATTTTAGTATCCAGTTTATCCATTTTGGCAGTAAGTTGCTGTATTGTAGATATCAGAGACTGAAGTTCTTTTTTGATGCTGGAATCTTGAGAATTTGTCTTACTGGAACTCATTTCAAACAGAAAAGCTGACAGAAAAAATTTCCAAAGTGTTTTCTGACAGGAATATTATTAAAATTTTCTTTCTTTTTTTGATATTATTCAAGTAATAGATATTCCAAACGTATTTAGAAAGAAAATTACTTCAGAAATTAATTTTAAAAGTAATTATTTCCTGTCAGTGTTATGAAATTGGTGGAGCTGAAGAAATCTGCTGCTATCCTGTGTTCATCCTTGGCCACCGAGGCTATGCAATTTCTTAAAGGCGTCCTTAATATTAGACCTCCCAGGAATCCTTTTCCTCCTCCCTGGGATCTTAATTTTGTTCTGGAGAAATTGATTCAGGCTCCTTTTGAGCCTGCTGTTTCAGCTTCCTTGCAACGTTGTTCTTGGAAGAAAGTTCTTTTGTTAGCTCTTACTTCTGCCAGAAGGCTGTCTGAGTTACAAGCCTTTATGGCTTGCCTGCCGTTTTTGATATTCTATGAGGACAGAGTGTCCTTCTGTACTAATCCTCCTTTTATGCCTTAGAGTTGTCACTTAGTCAGTCCATTAATTTGCCTACTTTTTTCCCCTCTCCGCAGTCTGACAGTGAGAGGGTGCCATACTTTGGATGTGCATAGACAGCTCAGATTTTATTTGGATAAGACTATAGCTATCAGAAAATCTGATCAGTCATTTGTTTCTTTTCATCCTAAATCTTTAGGATTAGTTGTTTCCAAGCAAACTATTTCTACCTGGATTTCAAAGGCTATTTCTTTTTGTTACATTCATCATGGCAAGAACCTTCCTTCTTCTGTAAAGGCTCATTCTACTAGAGCTGCAGCTTCTTCTGGTGTTTTTTTCAAGGGCTTATACATTAATTCTATTCTTGAAGCTGCCACCTGGACTTCTGTGCATACTTTTATCAAACACTACAAGTTGGATGGTATTTCCAGAGCTAGAGCTGGTTTTGCTAATTCCATTCTTTATGGCTTCTTAGAGGGCTTTATTGCTGCTTCCTCCTCCCAAGTTTATTCTTGAGTTTTGGCACTCTTCCATAAGTGATGAATACTGCAATGAATGTGAAGATATAGTACAGTTGTGCAAAATCTTACCATAATAGTAGATGTCCTTGCCTTCACTGCTGCACTATTCACTCCCTCCCTCCATCCCCCTAATATTTTTCCTTCCTGGATGTGGAGGTTCTCATTGGTTTTCTTGGACTGGTGTTCCTACTGGGTCATTCATTTCTGAGGATGGTATGCCTGAATGTCACCTTTATGTCCTACGCTAAGTGAGGTGCGTTTGGGTTTTGTTCAATGTACCTTAAACAACACTAGGCTTTGGTAGACTGGTTAGACATCGAGCTTCCATGGCAAGGAATCCCATACATGATGAATACTGTGGTGGTGAAGGCAAGGACATCTACTGTTATGGTAAGATTTTACACAACTGTACTATCAACAGATAGCATGAGACAATTCTTACACTTAAGATACCCATCCAATCAGGCTGATTAGAGAAGTTTTGGGGAGGTGCTGGTCCATGTTACCAGCAGGAATGACTCTGGGAGCAGGAGTAACTATAACTGCTTAGAGTTCAGTTTTTAGAATAATGTTTGGGTGGACTTGCTACTGAGTATTTAAATTACAGTACAAAGCAACTAGCCTGGAAACCTTCTTCTGTCACAAGCAAGAACCAGTAAACTAATTATAGTACAAAAAACTCACTGATTTGATAGTAATATCAGTGCAAGCAGTATTGGTACACTCAATATTAAGCAATTTTATCAAAAGTCTTTTAGCCTGGTGAGTAATTTAAGGTGAAAGACTTTGTAAAATTATACTTATGTGCATATTGTCAACAGCCAATAAACAGGCAGAGGAAGGGAATTACATTTTCAAATTGTCATAAGAGGCAGGTAACAACAAATACACTGGGTTTAAGAATACAACTACAACAAAGTAGGTGAGAGAAAAAACAGTTAGACCCTTAGCTCTGAGATGACTTGCCAGGAACTGTCTTAGTGCAGAGACAAGTCCTTCCTGAACTAGCCTGTCATATACTCAGTACATAAGAATGAAACCAGAGTTTAATAACAACATGTTAATAACAAATGCAGTGCAGTTATGTACAGAAATTAATAATATATGCTTAAAGACAAAGTAACCACTTGAAGAGGTCCTGAGGACCAAAGGTAGTTCAGAGAGTTGAGTGCCTTAATCAGAGAAAACATCTCCTTGATATTTGTGTGCTTGTGTCTGTCCTTGGTGTCCCATACCCACTGCACTTATATTCATCTTGAAACTGCCCCTCAAGCAAAGTCCTAAGTGTCTATAGTGACTGCTTTGAAGTAGGGAGAGAGAAGGGGAGGCATGGATTTAAGGATATCTGACTCCAACCAAAGATTTGTCTTCTGACAAAACTCAGCCCTTGGATATAAAAGAATAAGGTGTGATGATGGTGGGACTATACCACTCAACTGTCCAGATTTTCACAAAATACCCAGATTTTTGCCTCATATTTTTGGTCTATGCCTCACAAAATTTCTGTTTTTTCTGGCAAATCACTGGTATGACCTAAGTATTGAAATCACTAAATAATGACAAACATTTGAGTTTGAGTTCTCAGATCCTTCATAAAATGTATGTTAACGCAAACTCTGTTACTCTAGCAACTAAGTTTATAAGAACAATATTTAAAATCTACCCCTATTTTTGGGCATTTATCTCCCCATTTTGTCAGGCTTTGTCCAAATTTCTTACACTAAAAGGTTGAGAGGTATGGACCAAAGAGATTCCAGATATCACTGTATCTTTCTCATGTGGTGTCTTGCAAGCGGTATCATGACAACCATAAATGCCATGAGACCCAAAATCGCGAGGTATTCCCTCACAGTGACTAAAATCTGAGTGGAAAACCTTAAAAATATATCTAAATAAAGATCTATTTTTTCCTTTCCTCTGGAAGAAAAGCTCTTTGAACCAAGGTGTCTAGTTGACATCCCAGGAACACAATCTTGTGTGAGGGAGTCAAGCAAGACCTTTTAATGTTTTCTTGGAATCCCAGTTTGTGCAAGAGATTTGTCATCCAAGAGATAAATTGATTGACTGATGGTTTGATTGATTGATTGATTGATTGATTGATTGATTGATTGATTGATTTGATTACCAGGAAAGTCTTAATGGGTAGGAACCCATTTTCAGTAGAGGCCCAGGGAAAAAAGCTCCAAATTATTACCAAACATTTTAAAAACAATAATTTTACAGTCTTTAAAATAATACAAAAGAACTACAATTTAAATAATTATATCAAATTAGACATAAAACGAAAACATTGGTTAAGAATACATACAAGTTGTATGACAATAATTTAATATTTAGAGAAATTTTAGCCAGTTTATAGAGAAATTAAATGTAAGTTAGCAGAATACAAACAGGAATTACTATATGAAGTGAAAGAAAATCAGGCTAATGGTATATTTAGAGAGAAAGCCAGGGGAGAGAAAGTGATAGCAGTAAGGAAGTGAGTGAAGAAGGGAGAGTAAAGGGGTGTAAGGTATGAATAGGTACTTGTTCACATTAATGGATATAGTTTATCTTGCTGTTGAGCAAGAACAGAGCCAGTATTTAGCTAGGAAGTCATTCAGTATTGTTTTATAGGATGGGAGGGAGGGTATTAACCTGATGGATACAGTTAAGGATTTCTAGGCCTTAGCAATGTGGTACAACTGCAGACAAAGCCCAGCAGATTTGATAGGTTTGTGGACAGATGTATTTTTGGTTATTGAATCATAATGACTGACTGGGAACACAGTTCTGTAGAATGTTATTTAAGGTTGGACAAGCAAATGGATTCTGGATAATTTTATATGTGGCAAGAAGCCGTGTATATGTTAGTTGATGTAGTAATTCTAAGCAATTTAGCCTTTTTAGTGCTATACAGTGGTGGACTCTGAAATGGGGTATTTACCACAAATTTAGCAACAATATTATAGCATTGTTCAAGTTTTGATTTTTGTGATGCCTGAAAGTAAGGACTAGAATGCGATAAAGAAGTGTGAGGAGTAGCAGTGGCAAGTGTAGCTTTAGTTGTGTTGATAAGAAAGGTTTTGGCTCTATAAAGCATCCCTATTTTTTATGAGTTTTCCTTATGCAATTTTGTATATTCAGTTTGAAGTTAAGATTATTATTAACTGTTATCCCTAATAATTTGCTATATGAAGTGATTTCAGTGGTTGTATTATCAAAAGAGAGGACTTCACATTTTGTTTTTTTCATGAGAGAGGAATTTGAGGAAAAAAGTAGTAGATTTTTTTTTTTTTTAGGGTTGAACATGAGTTGGGAATTAAAAAGCTATGTTTCAGTAGCTGGTAAAGCTTCCCAAGTAATTTTTGGAAGTGTGCAATGTTGTCAGATGCGCAAATGAGTGTAGAATCATCTGCATACGGTATTAGGTAGACCTGTTATGTATATGTGTGGAGGAGGTTGGTGAGAATGTTAAAGAGGAGGGCACCAAGGATAAACCCTTGTGGTACACCAGTGGTGACTGGGAGGTATGGAGAGAGGGTGGAGTGCCATTCTGCTCACTGATACCTATTGGATAGGTAACTGTTTAACCATAGAAGGGTGAGCTGAGAGAGAGACCTAATGAGGATGTTTGAAGTAGAAGTTTGCTGTGACAAACTGTGTCTAAGGCTTTAGACAAGTCTAGAAATGAGGAGGAGACTAGTTTTCCATTATCTCTAGCTTTATTGAAGTTAGACGTGCATTGTTAGTACTATAGGAAGGATGGAAGCCATGTTGTGTGGGAGATAGGAGTTCTTCCAGCAGGAGATAGTTTAGCAATTGTTTTTGAATACATTTTTCAAGTATTCTGGAGAGGGGAGATAACATTGCTATAGGTCTGAAGTTAGTAATGTCTGTTGAATTTCCTTCTTTGTGCAGAGGGATGATGTGTGACTTTTTCCAGAGAGAGGGAACATGGAATTCCTGCGCTGACCTATTTATAAGTATCAAGACAGGATAGGTAATAATATTGGCTGCTATTTTAACGTACTTGCTTGGAAAATCATAGGCTGAAGTAGAGCATATTTTGAGTTTGTTTAAGAGTAGTCTTATATAAGATATAGCCACAGGTTTGAAGGTGAGAATGAATGTGGTGATACGTGGCTGTTAGGCAGGGTCCAGATAATGATGGGTAATCCTTGGTTACAGATCCTATACTATCTATAAAATAAGAGTTGAATTGTATTGCAGTTTAGAATGATGATTTATTGTGGGGGGCGGGGGGGCATGATTTCTTTAATGGCTTTCCAGACTTTTTTAGTGCTGTGTTTACTATTATTCAGAAGGCTTTTATAGTAGTTTTTTGTCTTCATTAATTTGTTTTATAGCACGAATGTGAAGCATTCTGAAGTTTTCAAGATAGTGATGTTTTATATTTTTACCATTCTTTCTATGCTTTTTCTCTACCCTGCATCTGCATTCTACTCTTTTAAGATAGCCAAATTGCATTATTTATTTTTAGTTTCTTCCTTCTAGGGGGTGCAAGGCTATTTAGGATATTCAGGATGTATTGAATTTATTTACAGCATCAGCCAAGGGAAGGATTTTTAGGAAGCTCCAGTTAATAGATGACAGAGTAGTAATGAACATTTCTGGGTTAAACTTGTAAAGGTTGTGTGTTGTTTTTATAAGCATGCTGTTTAAGTGGATGTATGAAATGTCTGGTTGTATAGATAAGGAGATGATCACTGAGACATTCTGGCATTGTACATGTGGTGATGTATTTGCTAAGGTCTGATACTAGCATCCAGTCAAATAGGGAATTTGATGTTTTGCTATAATGTGTGGGACTATTAATTAGTTGTGTGAAATCAAATAAATTCATGCTAGATTTAGGGGAGTTAGAGTTTATGCCCAACCAACTGACATGCATATCACCTAGCAGTACTTTTTCTTGTGGAACTGTTATGGATATCCAGTGTAGGATATCTTCCAGTATAGCTGCATTGTTGCCAGGAGGGATATAAAGAACAGTAATAGATATTTGTTTATAATTGCTTAATTTCAGGAAAGTAATAAGAAGTTCGGCGGAAGTGAATTTTGGTATCGGTTTATTGTAAGGGGAAATGTGGTAGTTGTTTGAAAATATTAAAGCAATACCACCACCTTTCATCTTTATACAGACATTACAGATGATATTTTAGCAGGCAGGTGTAATTTCAGAATCATTTATGCTAGGTTTAAGCTAAGTTTCAATTACAATGAGAATATCAAGCTTATATTGGGTAATCCAGACATGTATAACATTTATGGCAGCAAAAGTTAGATTACCGAGGTTGAGGGTTGACAGTTGTAGGGTTAGATTAGTATCTGGAAGAGAATTGTCTTGATGTTCATTGTGATAGGTGGAGCCAGGACTAGGATGGATGTCTCCTTCCAGAAGAACTTTAGTATATTGTGGAATTACTTATACTTGTTTTTGGAGAGTATTTCCCCACTTAATTTTGTTTTGGTTTGAGTTGAAATGGAGTTAATAAGTCTATATTTGGAGTAAAGGTGAAGGGCATCATTAAATAGGTTTAGTGCAATTTGTGGACAGTGTAGACAGGAAGTGTGAATAGGTGGTTGGGACAGAGTTGGAAATATGTTGAGAGGTATTATAGAGACATGGTAGGTTAAGAGATGGCCCAGTAGCCAAAGAAGAATGGAGGACTAGTTGGGGATTAAGTAAGGGTATCTGTATGTTATAGCTGGCAGGTAGTGGGAAAGTAGTGATTAAGAAGGAAAAAGAAGTTGCAGGGCAGAAGGATATTTAGTGGTGGTGGAGTATGAAAGCTGACAAAGGGTAAGTAGGAAAGAAGTATTTTCTATGAAGGAAGAGAGTTAGGTTGGCCTAGTATCATCTCTGGAATGTAAGAAATAGAGGGTTTAAAAAGCTAGATAATGAGGATGTATTTAAAATAGGAAGAAGCGAGGGTTTATTAGAGAAAAGCAGGAGATACAGTGTAGCTCAGCGGGGTGCTGTTATGGAGATTCCTGACACCTTGAAAAAGATTCTGCAAAGGTAAGCAAGTCATCTAAATATGGAAAAATTTGGATACCCTCTAGCCCACAATGAGCTATAATTAGAGCTAGACACTTTGTGAACACACTTAGTGCAGTGGATAGTCCAAGGGGTATGGCAGAGAACTGAAATTGTGATCCAAACACACAAAATCTTAAAAATGCCTGAAGTCTGGTTGAATAGGGATGTGATGATAATCATCTTCTAAGCCTAGTTTTACCAGGACACTTGAAAGAAGAAGAGGTTGTGAAGTGTGACAACATGTTGAACTTGGGCACTATCACTAACAGGTTTAAGAAGGAAAGCTCCAGAACTGGCCTCCAAGCATTTTCTTCCTTTGACATTAAAACATCCTTGAATAAAACCCCTTCACCACCTGGGAAGGTAGTCTATCATTCCATGGGACAGCATGCAATGAAGAACAGGTGGAAACAAATGAGTCTGATATGCAGGATGAGGAATGACCCCCTGAAAAGGAGGAATTTTCTCCCAGTGCCAACTGTAACCTTGATAAATAATTTTTAGAACCCATTTGTCTGAAACAATCTGCTGCCAAACAGAAAAATGGAGATTCAGACTCTCTGGAAGAGAAAAGTGGCCAGGATGAGAGGGGTTCAAAAGGTCACTTGAATAGTCATTCATACTTGGTAGACTGTCCTTGGCTTTAGGAGGTTTGAGATTTTTGTTTTAAACCCCTTTGCCATTTCTTCTTAAACAGCCATTTACCTGAATTCTGTTGAGGATGTTTATTCTGTTTGTTTTTTTTTTTTTTTTTGCAAAAATTGGATGAGGAGATGAGGAGAAAGAAAATCCCTTAGACAATTTGGAAAAGGAGGACTGAAAAATCTTAGAGGTCCCCCTGGATCAATTTGCCCCTTTCATCACACAGTTTGATCATATCTGCAGCAGGGGTCCAAACGCTAAATCTCTATCCAAGAGAGAATTTGAAATCTCATTTTTTAACTTCATCTGGAAGATTCTGAGACTGCAGCCAAGCAAATCTCCATAGCCCCGGAAGTAGTATCAACAGGGTCATACACACACTGTAAACAATGAGTAGTGCCTGTGCAATAGAAGAAACTTGAGTTATTTAAAGCAGATTTTTCTTCACAAGAAGAAACTGTAGATAAAACATTCCTCACACTTTCACAATTTGTCAGAATAAACTTTAACATATGAGCCCAACAATTCAAAATTCTGAAAAATCAAAGTAGCAGAAATATGTACATTTTCCCCATACCTATCAATAATTTTCCCATCTGTATTAGAAAGAGTAGGACGGGGATTAATTAAGTGCTTAGCAGCAATGGGATCAACCAAGGCTATAGCTGCTGGATCAGGTTTGAACAGTGTGTAAAAATGTAAAAGACTGAAGAAGTTTATACATCCTATCTTCCTTTTAGGGACAGCTGGCAAACTATCAAGAGAACTGCAGTTAGTAAGACACACATTCTCTAAAGCAGACAGGACAGGAGGAATGAGTGTAGGTTCTAAAAGATCCTTCAGTAATAACTCATAGTATTTTCTGAGGGATTAAGAAACCTCAGTGTCCTTCCACTGAAAGCACTGGGGCATTCCAGCAATGGTCTCAGAGAAAGCCCCCCCCCCCCAGTGAATCAGAAACTGAAATCTCCTCTGAGTCTGAATCACAAGTCTGAGGACAAAGCCCTGAATCTATCACTTCATCTTCCTGTTCAGATTCAGAATCTTGAATATTTTCAGGAAAAGAGGAATCCCTCTTTCTTTTATGAAAGATTACTTTACAAGAAGGATCAATAGCCTGAATTAAACCCTGAGCCAGACCCAGTAAACTTCTCTTATCCAAAGAAAATTGAGGAGGAGTACATACATGCTTGGTTTTCTGTTTCTTTTTAACAGGAAAAATGGGGCCACTCATATTACTAAATGGCACCAGCTGCTTCCCCAGGGATGGGCACAGCCTTCTGACACAACAGGGAAACCTTCCCTGTTTCCTCTCCTTTACCCACAAAGGGTGTCCCCAACAGCCACATAAGATGTGGCTAATTCTCGGTACATAGTGACTGAGGGTGCTACACTACAGGGCTTCTGGGTAAAAGATGAGTGATCTGATGTGCAACAAATGGCCACAGCAGAGTCACCCATCTGTGACTCAAGCAAATAATTAGCTTGCTTTGATGGCAAAGACTGTTTAATTAACTTTTTCTAGCTGGAAGAAGGACTGACCATGGGACAAGTAGACTGTTCCATGGTTGAGCCAAAAATTGTGCCTTTTTCCTGAGGAAGATAAGCAGCAAATGCCAGTAAATACTGATAGTTCACAAAAGTGGTAAAATAAACACAATTTCTCCACAGAAAATACATTTTCAGCTAATAGACATTGCTTATAAACTGACAGAAAAAAAGGAGTGCTTCATTTAAAAGAACATTAAAATCTGAAGACAGTCCAATAAATAACAAAACTCCTAGCTTTAATGTAACTTTCCTGAAGAGAAAAGTAATAAGACATCAACAAAATGTAAAGTTTTTTTCACAAAGGGAACTTGCCTTAGCAGCAAAGAAAAGCACAAGTCAACTGTTGATTCTCAAAAGCCTCAGAGGAGTGTACTCTTTAGCAGCAGTAAAACTCTGAAGGTCTTCGCTCCCAAACTTATCTTTTAGTCAGCTCAGCTTGAGCTCCTTAACAATTTGGGCTTCTGGAGCATGACCTGAAGCTTTGGAAACTGGCTGGATGTTATATCCTTAGCAGGATATAACCCATATAGCTAAGACTACTGCAGCAGTAATCAATATGAAGAACATCTGCCTTAATGCAAACTCAAGTCCTGAACTAGCTTACCCAGGACATAAGAAAGAAACAAAGTTTTAATAACAAAAGTTATTCCATTTAAATAAATTTAAAATCAGATAAAAAATTAAAACACTTATCCGTCTTTCTCTGTGTAATACGGTTATTACAATGCAACATAATTAAAACAAAATCACAGCAAACAACAGCTTTGGAATTCTTACACCCTTAGGTCTGATCTGACTTGGCTGGAACTGCCTTAGTGCAAAGACAAGTCCTGAACTAGCCTGACATACATTTAGTACATAAGAATGAAACTGGGGTTTATTAACAACAGTTAGACCACTTAAACAGCAAAAACACAGTGAAACTATGTAATGGAATCACTAATATAGGATTAAAGACTATCTAAAGCAAATACAGACTCTTATTCCTTAATAGCCTCAACAAACTCTAGATTCTGATGAAATGTAGCCTATGAATAGTCATGGTCTATGTATACAGGTCATCCAGCCACAGTAACTTAATTACCTAAATGACACACCTGCCATAAGACTTTTTTTATTTTTCATACCATGATGCAAATTGAGCCACGTAGCTGTAGATCTCCAAAATTCCCTATCATTTTTGGGAAAAAGACAAATTGTCTTTCAGTAACTAATAACATTTGCTCGAATCCTGTCCATTGCACTTTGTTTTAACAAAATCTAACAAATCAGTTCATTTCTCTCCTCCCAGCACTCAATATAAACTGTTTTATGACTTTATCTTTGACAGAGATATATTCCATCTGTTCAACGGTCTCCCTCACCTTCTAAATTTCGTCATCCTGCAGCTTGAGTGGCACCATGGCAATGTGTTTGTCATGCAAAAACACTACTGACATATCAAACCAAAAGTCCAGTTTAATGTTAAAAACACTCCCATCATTTCTTCAATGTTCAGTTAAATCAACATTTAGTATTTTTCATTGCTATATTCTTCTCACTATATTGCTGCAAAATTTTCCTCCTGTGAACTTACCATATCCAAAATATTTTCCATCTCTCTCACTATCTTTGATTCGATATACCATCATACTATATTCTTTATAAATTCACAATGCGTCACCTAGTTGTGTGGACTGCTGGAAGCATGGTTTTTGTTGTCTGGATTTATCCAGTGGTGCCCTGCAGTATGACCCTGCCACGTGTGCAAAAATAGTTTAGTATGTGTAGTGTCACAAAATATTGACTTAAGAGGTAGTTACAGCAGGTTGGCCACTTGCAGGAGATGCATCCCTAGCACATAATGCATTGAAGGCTTAGACTTATGAGGAGTTAGTGAAGGAGCCAGCAGCACGGGATGACCAGACTAGATGGAAGCTGGCACAATATGCCATGGCACTGGCAAAGAGGCAGCAGTTTGTAACATAGATTCAGAACATAACAGACAAGAGTAATGCAGATACACTACAGTAAAAGTTATCCATGTAAAACCAACACCTGGCTGTGCCTACCCATGCATAAGGTGTTTATGCTGTGTATCAGACATAGGCAATCCAAATAACAATGGACAAAGGTGAGGGCATAGTTATCATTTGTACAGGTGGGGAATAGAGCACATGAATAGATGTCTTAGAGAAATGTGCAAGTGCTAAGGATAATTAAAGTAAAACATTTTGTTGTGTCTATTGACTTTCAGAATCTGTGTATGGTGTGGAGGTGGTTCTTAATACAAAAGGCTTTACAATGGGCCCAAGTCAGTAGACATTTGAATGTGTGATGTACAGTGGTTTGTGGTTTTTTGAATATATATCTGCTGGGATACAGCCTCAGCAGTAGTTGCAGCACTGTGGATCAATATATCAGACAGGTCCAGAACATGCAATGCAGAGGTTTCAGAATCCCGTGTAAACATCCACCCACAAAAGCTGGCTCTACCAGGTGTTGTACTGGCATGACTCTGACTAGATGCTGACATGATGTGTGCCTGTGAAAAACATCTGCTCTGAGATGTGCCACTGTAGTGATTGCCACAACCATATGGACATCCTCTCCCAAGTTTAGACATCTCCACAACAGATGTAGCTTTGGAAGTGTTAGCACTGAATGAGCAGGATCTATGTCATCCAGAGCCACTAATGCCACCAACTGTGGAGGTAGCAGTAGAAGAGCTTTATAGATTGCACCTGCCGTCCAAGCTTGACAGGGCAGGGCACATTCCAGTATGGAATGAATTTCCTTCTTCCAGTTTATTCTAACAGGTGTTGACTACTTGTGGGATTGCTCTGCCACAATTTCTTCAGAAAATAGGCCGTGTCTGAATCCTACAGTTTCTCACCTGTTTTAGGCATCTAAACATGCTTTGAAGACTGTGTATGATTGTGCAGATACGATGTCTAGGGTCATTACTACTGCTACTGCTTTGAGAAGATATGCCTGGGTGGTTTCTCTTCTAAAGCTCGAAATTTCAAATAATCGAAGACCAGAGGATCAAAGGTTTGAAATATTGAACCTTGTCAATGGAGATCACTGTACAGTGCGGAACAGGAACTTTACCATTCTCTTCACTGTGGTGTGATCTCAGAGTTGGTATATATAAGTAGCAGGGGATGTGGGGGCAAAGCCCCCCTTATGGGGGTTGCAGGGGGGATTGCCCCCTGCAACAATGTGAAATAAGAAGTTTTCACCTTTTTAGATTTTCTTTTAGTTTTGATATGTCAAATCTTTGATCCTCTGGTCTTCAGTAATCAGAGGTTCGATGATTTGAAATTTCAAGCTTTAGAAGTGAAACCACCTGGTTGTGTACTCAAACGTTTTCTGAAGAGATAAAGTCTTAGATTTTAAATTCTACTTCAGATGAAGAGGTTTTGTTTGACCTTCTGCTACTCAAGTTCTCAACAGTTTGATGATGTACGCTGGCCTAAATGGGGTTGGGAGGGTGGCCTAAATGGGGTTAGGAGGGTGGCCTAATGGTTAAGGTGTTTGCCTTGCAAGCACAGGGTGCAGGGCTTGAGTCTCACAACAGATAATTGGCTAGGCTTAAAATGGCTCACAAGGGCAGTTAGCTTAGTACTAATCTATGGACAGAAATTAATTAATTGAGTTACTAAGATTTTTTTAAGCCCCACAATATAAATCTCACAAATCCTCAGCATGTTTTGTTAAGATGAAATAATCGATTCGTACCATGGGAACACAAAAAAGAGCTAGCAAGAGGAAGAAATAAAAAGCAATGACCTTTTCACAAAAAGGGATAGACTATGCCTTCAGAATGACTATGCCACATTCCTCCCCCACCGTCTCTATATCTCTGAGTCTGTCCTGTAGACTGATTCTCATTGTTTTCTTTTGACAACAGATTGTTTCAGACACTTGAGTATTAATCCTGGCTCAGGAGGGTTACAGTTGGCACTGGATAAAAATACATCCTTCTGGAGGAATTCTTTCCTACCCTCTGAAACAAACGGAGTTGTTTTGTTAGGTTCTTCAACACATGCTTATCCTAGGAGGTTCTTCAACACATGCTTAGCCTAGGAGTTATACTGCCAGGGTCTTTACACCAAAGGGAGGAAAGCTTCTATATCAGAATGTTTCTGGTTTCAAAGAACAAGTTTACTTGGAGACCAGTTCTACTCCTTTCTCAACCAGTTTGTGAAAGTACCAAAATTCAGAATGTTAACCCTCCAGAGTCTGTCATCAGTCATTCTTCTTCTGAGTTTTATGATAATGCTAAATCTAAAAGATGCTCACAGCCAGGTATCAGAAAACATCCCAGATTCTGTGTCTGGATTACATTATCAATTCTCTGCATTACCCTTTGAGTTAGCTATAGCATCTAGGGTGTTTACAAAATGTATAGCTCCAGGGATAGCTCATTGCAGACTGCAAGGCATTCACATTTTTTCCTTATTTAGATGATTTACTTATCTTTGCAGAGTCTTTTGTCAGATGGCAGGCATCCTTAACATGTTTTTTATCGCTCCTTACCAATCTGGGCTTCCTGATAAATGCTCAAACATCCTCCTGGACTCCATCACACAGAACTGTACTTTTACACAGCCTTCTAAATATGTCTCTTCAAGGGCATTCATAGCGCAGGAAAAAAGTAAATATGTATCTGGAAACTTTCTTGATCTTCTACAGAAAATATTTCAGAATTCTAGGGTTCATGGCTGCCGCCTCACAGCAAGAGGTTCTCTGGTTCGATTCTCGGCTGGGGTGCCTTCTGTGCGGAGTCTGCATGTCCTCCCTGTGGTCGCGTGGGTTTCCTCCGGGTACTCCAGTTTCCTCCCACATCCCAAAGACATGCAGTAGGTGAATTGGACACTCTAAATTGGCCCTAGGTGTGAGTGTGTGCATGTGTGTGGGCCTTCTGTGGAAGGTTGGGCGCTGGGCTGGCAACTCGACACCGTAAAAAAAAAACTCCACTGCCAATCATGAGTGGACAGATGATCCACTGTGGTGACCCCTAACCGGGAAAAGCCGAAAGAAGAAGAAGAAGAAGGGTTCATGGCTGCTATGATTCTTATGATTCCTCTTGTCAGGTTATACATGAGAAAAAAATTCATTGGTTTAAAAAAATGTGGACCCAGCATTCTCATCCTCTGGGCTTTCCAGATTCCAGTTTTTCGCTTTATCAAGAAAGAACTGCATTTGGTGGAGGCAATAAGACACCTCAGTTTTTGCTTGTGGTGCAGTTTCTGTTGGGGTAAAGAGAGTTTGCTGTCTGCAATTATTTATGCTGGGTTAAACTTTTTGCTTCTCCATGCTTATATGCTTATCTGTTGTAAAATCCCCTGTATCTGCCCTTACTACTTTCAGAATATATTTTGAATCTAGCCATTTATCTCCCTAATTTCTTTCAAAATTTGAATGACTGGGAGAATAGATTATATATACTCTGTTGATGCTTTTGCAACTCAGATATTATCTTGTCAGACTACAAGGCTTGTGGGACAGTTCAGACTGACCAAAGCACATAAATGTCAGAGAAATGCTGTGATCCATGCTATAGAATCTCTTCATGACCTGTGGCCCCTGGAACTATTACAGGTAATTACAGACAATATCACAATGATGTGGTACATAAAGAGGGGGCACCAAGCTGGCTATGATGGCTTGAGAGTTAGCTTTACCGAGTTTATAACTCTCCAAGCATCTTATATACCGTCAGAGCAAAACATAGTGGCAGCAAATTGAGCAGGACCAGGATCAACCTCACAAATGTAAGGGGGTCTTCCAGAAATGGATCTAATTGTGGGGAGCACCTAAAATAAACCTGTTCACCTTCTTTTAAAACAGACAACTAAGTGGATTCTGTACTAGTACTCCTTGCAGGCAAGCCAGGAAAACAAATACATTGTCAATGATTGAGTACAATGCCCCATTCGGAATGTATCTGACCCGACACTTGCAGCAGCTGAAGAGGCCACAAAAGTTCCTCACCAAAAGGATAAAGGGTCTCAAACATCTGTCCTATGCTGCCCGACTGAAAGAACTCCAGCTCTATTCAGTCGCTTACCGCTTGCTCAGAGGTGACCTTTGCCTAGCATACAAGGCCATGTCAAATCCAGATTTGATGAATATGCTTCACCTCAAAAAATCTAGATCCGTCAGAGCCACAAGGGCGGGAAACTTAAACCTCGACACGGCTATTAATAGGACGTGCTGGAGGGATAGATTCATCACCCAAAGACTCCCTATGCTGTGGAATAAAATCCTGGTATATGTGAGGCAGAGCACCTCGCTGGCCTTGTTCAAGAGAAATCTTGACCAATGGATGGGAGATCGCAGATATACCCCAGGGATTACCTCAGTGTCACTGCTCGACAGAGGCACAGCAAAATAATGGGTATAGTTCCCCATACTAAAGGGGTGGCGTAAGCCACAAAACTATGGGCTAGGCTTGTAAATGCCCTCGGGCAGATAGCCTAGTATGAACCTATGAACCTATGAACCTATTCCTGTGTTCAGGAATGTTTCTGTGTACGTTTCCACCCTTTTCACTGATATCCAGGGGAACTCTTAAGATTCAGATGAACTCTCCAAGCAGTTATTGTGATCACTCCCTTCTGGTCCATGCAACCTTAGTTCTACCTTCTTGTGAAATTGGCCAGGAGCAATTACCACACGCTGCCTCAAAGACTGGATCTGCTCACACAAAACAAGGGGAGTTTGATATATCCTAGTCTCAAACAATTTCAACTGTCTGCATGGATAATTCAGTTCTAATACTTTTTAGACACTTTTTTCATGACGATATGCCACAATTACTAAAGTAGACAAGAAATACTCCCACTAGGAAATCTTATAATAACCAGTGATGATGACTTTCTAGTTTGTGCCTTGCATATAACAAGGGCCATATCAATACCTCTGGAGCTCAAACATTTTTATGAATTACTATCCTATGGCCTGTTTATTCCTTTGGCAAGAGGCATTTATCAGCCATTTCAGCATGTTTGCCCATGGATCCCCTTCTTCTTTTAACACTTTGCTCAAGCTATTCTACAAAGTGTTTTTTTCTGTCGATATGTAAGGTAATTTGTTATTCAGGTGACACTTAATTGGGGTCTTCACTTTTTGCTGGAAGTTATTTCTATGTTTGAACCAGCTATTCTGACTGGTTTTGGTTCATTTTTTTCTGGTAGACTAACTGGTTTATTGCTATGGAATCTGCGACAGATTATCCTGGTTGCAATTATTCATGGTGGGCTAGCCTTTTTGCTTTTCCATGCTTATATGCGTATCTGTTGTAAAATCCCCATATATGCCCTTACTACATTTAGGGTGTGCTTTGAATCTAACCATCTATCTTCCTCATTTCTTTTAGAACTTGAATGACTGGGAGAATAGATTATATATATATATATATTCTGGTCATGCTTCAGCAACTCGGGTATTATCTTGTCAGTACCAAGTCCTTTAGGAAAGCTGTGCAGCTAATTCTTTCCTAGTATGGGACTGGAACAGGACAATGTGTCAGTTCTGACATTTCCAGTTGGTTGTTCCATACTATATCTTTTCTTGTTATTCCCACCATGCTAAAACATTTCCATGCAGGATTAAGGCACATTCTTGTTTTTTTTTTTTTTTAATAGCATATTGGAAAGTGGTAGACTCTAGCAGCATTCCAGAGGCAACTACATGACCCTCTGTACATACTTTTACAAAGCATTACATACTGGTTTCCTTTTCAAAGTCTGGACTTGCTTTGCTAAAACCATTCTCTAGGGGCTCCTGAACCCATATACTTCCTCCTCCTGGGTTGGTTAAGCTTAGGTAACTAATCTAAATAGCCACAGGTTACTGCGGCAGTGAGAATGATGAGCATAGTATAGTTGTTGAAGTTGCACTTACCATAATAGTAGATGTTAGAATTCCTCACTGCTGCAGTAGCTACGCCTACCCTCCACCCCCTGCTACAGTATATAAGTTCATAGGTTCATAGGTAGGTACTAGGCTATCTGCCCGAGGGCATTTATAAGCCTAG
Organism: Protopterus annectens; assembly: GCF_019279795.1. NCBI lineage: Eukaryota > Metazoa > Chordata > Ceratodontiformes > Protopteridae > Protopterus > Protopterus annectens. Next base: position 386,409,087 of record NC_056728.1, read on the forward strand.
CCAGAGTGTGTCAGCTTTTGCCACCCCATTGATTAATTGATTAACTGATCCTCTGTCAAGCAGAGCCAATGAAGTGATCCCAGGGGTGTATTTTCTGTTACCCATCCACTCGTCAAAGTTTCTCTTGAAGAGTGTTAGTGAGGGGCTCTGCCGGATGTAATTTGGAATTTTGTCCCAAAGCATAGGGAGTCTCTGTGACAAGAATCTATCCCTCCAGCATGTTCTATTTATTGTTGTGGCGAGGTTTAGCTCACTAGAGCATGTGGCTCACAGTGACTTGGAATTCTTTAGGTGGAGCATATCCATCAGTTCTGAGTTGGACATGGCTTTGTAAGTCAGGCAGAGATCACCTCTGAGTAAGTGATATGCCACTGAGTACAGCTGGAGTTTTTTCAGTCGGGCTGCATAAGACATATGTTTGAGGCCAGTAATCTTCTTGGTGAGGTACTTTTGTGGTCTTTCCAGCTGTTGGAAGTGTTTTGTAAGGTACATCCCAAATGGGGCATTGTACTCTATGATGGGTCTAATGAGTGACGAGTAGAGGGGCACTATAACCTCTTTATTTCTAGATGTGAACCCTTTAGTAATTAGATGGGCCACATAGAAGGATTTCCTAACTACTTTGACAATATGATTGTCAAAGGAGAGATTACTATCTACCTAGGTCCCTAGATCTCTTATTACCTCTTCTGTATTAAGGGGGCTGCCATCTATGTGGTAATTCGTGGGTATTTTGTTTTTCCCAAATGGGATGACTATGCATTTTTTGGCATTTATATAGTTAGTTGTTGGGGTAAAGAATATATATGTTTATATTTTGGGGGTTAGGATGAGTAAGCTTTCTCTTTTTCTTTGGGCAAGAAAGTCCTGAAGTTGTCTACACTCTAATTGCAGATTTCCCTGCAAGGGATTAGCCAATCATCAGTCAGAGCAAAGGTGTGGGAGGGAAAGAGAGTTTTTTTTTAAACCGTCTGATTGTTGTACCCTGGGCAGGACACAATCCAAACAGCAAAAGGCTACTGCAGCAGTGAGGAATTCAAACATCTGCTATTATAGTAAGTGCAACTTGTACAACTGTGCAAGTTGCACTTACTAAGGGCTTTTCATCCAGAAAAAAGGACGTCATTGTCCCACTGTACTCATCCCTCATTAGACCCATTATAGAATATAATGCCCCGTTTGGTATGTACCTGACAAGACATCTGCAACAGCTGTAAAGGCCACAGAAATACCTCACTAAAAGAATCACAAGCCTAAAGCAGATACCATATGCTGACCGTCTAAAACAACTCCAGCTATACTCTGTGGCATATCGTCTAGTCAGAGGCGATCTCTGCTTAACATACAAGGCCATGTCAAATCCTGAGCTGCTGGACATGCTCCACTTAAAGAAATCCCAATCCCTCAGAGCCACACGCTCCAGGGATCTAAACCTTGTCATCACAATGAACAAAACATGCTGGAGGGATGGGTTCCTGACCCAGAGACTCCCCGTACTCTGGAATAGACTGCCCATACATGTCAAGCAGAGCACCTCATTGGCCCTCTTCAAAAGGAACCTTGATGATTGGATGGGAGATAGGAAATTCACCCTGGGGATCATGTCAGTCACCCTGCTAGACAGGGGTCCAGAGAAGTAAATATTGTGGGAAGAAATATCCAGGGAATTGTTATGGCTAGGCTTGCATAGGCCCTAGGACCGATAGCCTAGTACCAACCTATGAACCTATGAACCTATGTACTTCCTTGTATATATGAATTGATTCATTGTATAGGGTAATTTCAGCCCATTTGTATATACTTTAGTGTGTATGGCTGTACATTATGTATATCAAGAAAAAAAAAGAGTTTTAAGTATATTTGAAGTTTATCATTCCTACTTTTGTGTTTCTCACCTTTTAATATAATATATTTACTAGAAAAGAAACTTCACTGCTGTTCTTTGTAAAATGTTCATGTAGTCAGGACACATTTTTGTGGAGTTTTTTTTTATGTTTTTGTAGAGATTTTTTTTCTCCTAAGAATGTACTACCTGTATTAGCATTTCAGTTATATGCTAATTGATTTTTGAAGAGAAATGATTACATTGCTTCTTTCAAGAATTGTTATATTTAAGTCAAAAACATAGTAAAAGCATTGGGCAGGATTGAAGAAACTCTGTGTAGGGTTTGTGTTTCCATGTACATGAAGTTGTGCCTGTGGCAGTGCCTTGCAATGCATATTAATAAAGTGTGGTGCACTTAAGCAAGGCTTCACAGTGTGCAACAGTGTTATTACGACCACAAAACCTCTTCTGGAATGCAGATAGCATTTACATGTAATGTTGCTGTCTACAGCACAGCAATCAGCCCTCTCAGCCTCCTACATTAACAAATCTGAACAAAGCTATAAATAATGGATTGACAAAGGCCCCAAAATAGGGGCAATATTTAAATACTGCCCTTACAACCTTAAAACTTTGATAGAATGACAGGTTTTGCTGTAGTATGAAAGTTCCGAAGGGTATGACATCTGAATCTCAAATGTCTGTCATTATTTTCTGAACTCAATACCCAATGATTTGCCAGTGATTTGCCAAAAACTCACAAACTCTATGAGAAACAGACCAAAATTAAGAATCACAAATCTGGACATTCTGTGAAAATCTGTACAGCTGAGAGATATGAGTTGGCAATTGCCTTCCCTTGTTCAAAATTTGGCAGGGTCCCAAACACATTTAAATAAGGAAAAATCGTACAAGGGACCCTGCCATACATGTCATTCTGCGTTTATTAATTTTATATATTTATTGTTTTTTCAGTTCTCATTCTATTTTTTTTTTTTTTGATCGTTTGCATGATGCTTACCTCGTTTGAACATTCTGCATTTTATTTTTTCTGTTCTTCACATGTTTGCTCAATGCTTAGCTTGTTTGTATGACTGGACCACCCATGTATCAGACATGACCCAGACAGTTAAAAATAGAAACTGGATGCATTCAATTAATACCACTGGGCATTGGGCAAACCCGGTAAGTGAGGCTGCACTGTGCTAACACAGTCAAGTTAACAATGAATACTAATAAAGGGCATGTCATGTAACTAATTCTGTGGCAACAGGTGTTAAGTCTAGGTCTGGAGTGCAGATGGTTATGGATTCTAGTACAGGGCAAGCAAACTTTTATTTTATTCTGTTAACATTGCAGATTATACAAATGAAGTGCAACATAGACAAGCATTTTTTTCAATCTTCTTTTGGCAAGAGCTGTAAGTTTAGGACTACTGTACACATGGCCCTATGTTTGAAAACAGCATATGCCATGCACTTTTAAAGTTGTTCCAAGTTGTGCCACATCATATTTAGTCTCACTCATAACACCTGACATAGTGTAGCTGATATTAATATTTACATGTATGAGTGCTGAGACACTAATATTGTGTTGGTTATTTTTACCTAATCATTTATATGGGTATTGTGCATATATTATGAAAAGTATGACTGTAGGTATAATATGTACGATGTTCATGCAAGTATATTTCTGCAATCCAGTTTGAATAACAGTGCTACATAAGCAGCTGTATATCAAATATCCTTGGAATTCCATTTTTCTTCTTTTTTCTTTTTTTTTTTATTGGCCACTGTTGCACTTAACATCACTCACCCTGGCTTACCGTGTTTACAAGATGGTAAGCAGCACACAGCATTTTCAAATGTAGCAAAAACCAGACAGTGCACAGTCTCAGTAAGCACAATACATGCAATTGGTAGGAAAACATATGTTTAAAGTGGAATTGGTGGGAAATGCTCATTAGACATTGAGCTTGATCTTTAGAAGACATGGCTGGTGTTGAAGAGAGTGTGCGCCTTCTTGCACAGCATTGGGGTGTTCAGGAGTCCAAAGTGTTAGTTTGAGTCCTAGTTAAAGAGCATGGACCATGCCTATTGCAGCGGGACTACTCAGGTTTTCAGTATAAGTCTGAGGCTTGGACTAGCTTGGTTAGGCCTTTGACCAGCATGATGGGTATCCCACACACTGGTGAGCAGTGTCATCATCATTATGATGACCTCCATAGGAGGAAGGGGGATACCCTTGATCAGTGGATCAGGGAACGCAGAGCAGGGAACACTGCAAATTTGTATAAGTATAAAATGCATTGACCAATAGCAAAAGTTATAGCTGAATATAGTCAAGACTGGTACTCATAATGGCATTCTATTTTGTTTTTCTTTTCCACAGCTGCTGAAGAAAGGGCCTTGAATGTGAGGTCTCATGGATCACACCTGGTAAGGATGAGGGAAGCATGTGGTACTTATGCATATAAAAAGTACTGTTATTGCAGTTTTTACCTGTTAAAGACAGATTACTTGTTATTTCAGACAGTTGTATATAATTAAGCATGCATTTCTCAACTGTGAAAGGAAGTATGCATGCCTTACTCTGTATCACAAAGCAACTGTTTCACATTCTCAAATGACAGTGAGCGGGCATGTATAAAGTGTAAAAGGACAATATGCATGCATTAGTCTGTAGTCATAAAGAAAAGTAGAGTATTACAGTAGTCAGCGGTTGTGGGTTCAAAGACCACACTTCTCAAATATACAATAGTGTTATGTTTTCAGCATTATACGTATACACAATATTGTTAGCTAATTATCATTATAGCAAGTTACTTTCATTTCAGACCTCAGTACCTCTGATATGACTGGCCTACTGTCAAGTGTAAGCATGTATATGTGCAATATATGCACACATGAATGATTGCTGGCTGCAATCTGGTCAGTACTACAGTGTCCATCTGTTAGTACCTGGGTAGCTTTCAAAGTAATAAAGAAATTTCTTAGGAGTTGGTAATGTTAAAAGTAAAACATAACAAAAATAGAGTGAAATAATTGTAGAAAGCTTTTGTATATTAACTATGAAGTTAGTAATGTTTTCCTTTTTTCTCTCACCCACCCTTTTTTTCTTTTTTATTGTTTAATTTGTTTTTATTTTGTTATTTTGTATAATTTGGGTCTATATTATTTCTTCAACAGCTTAGGGTGTCGAATGCTCAATGATCAACATCTAAGCGTCAAAGTTTCAAAATCGCAAACAGCTATATACGCAAATTCTTTCCTCAGGAAAGAATTCGCTTGGCCGTTATCAGAGATTTGCCCTTTCCCCAATGTAGAGTGATCTTGGAGTTGGTATATTTAGTTAAGGGGGGTGGGGGGCACAGCCCCCCACGTCAGGAGGTGTGGGGAGGTGAAGCCCCCACTATATTTAGGTTGAAAATTAATTTTATTTCCGGATGGCCTAGTGAATTCTTTCCCGAGGAACGAATTCACGTATATGGCCATTCGCGATTTTAAACTTCGACGTTTAGGTGTCGATCATTTAGCATTTGACAACCTAAGCTGTCGAAGAAATAATATAAACCCTATAATTTTGCATTTCTTTATTTTAATTTACTATTTCAAATTTTGTTTGTATTAGTTGTTATATAATTTATTTTGTTATTAATATGTTTAATTTTGTTTTTCTTTTTCATCTATTTATTTTTTATTTGTCAAAGTTTTTTATTTTCATTTAATTGTTTTTTTTTATTTTATAATTGTATGTTCATGTTTTTTATTACTACATCACAGCAGAGTAGGCAGGTCCACCATAATCCTCCTACTCTCACTCCACCGGCTACAGCACCAAGGCCGAGCATGTCTGGAGTGCAGCCTGGAAGCACCTCCTCTGTTCCCCCTGCACTAACTGGGCCCTCAAATAGTTCTGCCTCAGTAGATAGACCTGCAGTCCCTTCTGGGGGCAGTGGTGAAGGGGGTGCATTTATCACCCTGAATGAGTTGCCAGGTATGGTCCATAGGGTTATACACCCCACAGTGGACATACACCTATGCCAGATGGAGGGCCTGCTCTTTGTCCTGGTATAGAGTACACATCATAGACACACATATCAGGCACTGCAACTGCCAGTGCAGTGAGGGAAGAGTGATGACAGCTCACTGGTTAAGCACTTGACTCCCACTGTCACTTGTCCTGATGTCCAAGAGACCTTGATTTTCCCACCATCACCCCAACCATGGTGTTTACCCCTCTTGTGTCCATCACCATCCCCGTATCTTGTCTTGTATGTCCTGTCTGTCAGCAAATGCTTCCTCATTTTGCCAACTTGCCTGCCCCAGACATACCTATGTCCCTTCCCCAACATTTCTCTCTCACAAAAAAGGGCACCTATCCCAAAAAAGGTTTGTCCCATACATAGCTCTCCATTTCACATGTGTCTACTTGACATACTTGATTTGGTCCAGTTGGCTATACAGCATGATTATGTTGTTGTCACCTCTAACTCTGGAGGTGACAGTCCAAATTCAGCTAATACTGTATACATCTGAACAGTTTTTTATTGTTGATGAAATGGATAGCTATGGTGCTTTCCTACACCCTTCTTGCACATTCCTGCCCTCCTTTCACTTTTTTCCCCCGCTTGCTCCCCATTTCACCACTTTCCTATCTTCCCCATTTCTTATCTTTAAAAAAAAACATTGCATGATGGTGTTCGATGTGCACCATGACTAAGCAATGGTAAAAGGTAGTAGTATCTGCAAATGTATGTAAAGTTAGCATACATACTTGTAAAATTCATGTTTACACCTCATTTCAAACCCAATACCATCTGCCTCCAACAACAATGCATTAACCCATCCGGACATAGAGTCAGTTCTTTAGCAGGTGCATTTTATACAATCAATATTAACTGTCACATGTTATGGTCATATTTACCCTTTTTACTCCCCAGTGCTTGCTCCTTATATCACTAATGTCATATTTTCAACATTAACTCTGCATGAAACATCATTACACAGTAGACATTAATGTTTAATGTTTTACAAAGCCTTAATGCACAATCCCCATTTATTTTTATAAAGCATGTGTGCGCCATTCTGTGCATTGTGCAGCCTCATTAAGCAAACAAATAAAAACGTTAATAAATAACAGAAGTGAGAATAGTAGGGAATAGTATTGGCTACAGCTTGATTTGGAAGCAGTTCTATGTGGCCAAAGAAAGGAACTTATCAGTTGCTGAAGTCAATTACTACCTGCAGCCAAAGATTCAGTTAAGTAACACATGCATGCAACAGCAGTGAAGTCTGCAATTTTCTAGTCAGTGTGTAAAATACACCTGCTACTCAACTGGTTCTGTAGCTACATCTGTTAATACTGGCAGTTCATCGCAGGTGATAAAATCAGCATGTCTGCCACTGCTCCCAGAGGGAACCACTGGCCTATCCTGCAAGACAGAACTACCTAAGGGCCCAGGTAGTACAGGGGCAGCAGAGAGGGTGCTACCAGGGTGTGTCCCTGACATGCTAGGATGTGGTGCCATAGCCGGTGGAGTGGGGGCAGGTGGCTCCCATGGACAGGCCTACCCTGCTGTGCTGTGGAAAAAAATGGAAAAAAAAAGAACAGACGGGGCAGGGAGAGAGAAAAAAAGGGGAGAACATTAGCAACATCATAAGTGACATACAAAGCAGTGATACAATTATTTAACTGTATTATGTTACCTTTACTATAAACAATAACAACTGTAACAGACTTTTTTATATCACTTCTGAATACCCAGTTGATAACACATGCACACTATAGTATAGATTTCAGCCAGCAATCCTTGATATGCGCATATATTACCCATATGCAGGCTCCAGTTTTACTAATTACATTTTCCAACAGGCCATTTGTGCCACTACTAGAGAGGTCTGCAGTTACAGTGCAATAATGATGAAAACATAACCGTACTTGTTCATTTGGTAATTGTGGTGTTTGAACCCACAACTGCTGACTAGTCTCAACAATCATAGTGTTCTGTGTTCCCACTGATTACTGCATGCATACTGTCCTTTTACTGTTGTGAGATGTGTGCTCTGTTTTATAGTACTGTATTCAAAGGCCTCAAACTCTTACAGCAATAAATGTTGACAAAGTCATATGGAATAGGGGGCCAAAGTCCAAAACATATGGATGACTGTTACATACTTGCTCTTACAAACTTATTAAGCTGATACAGTAACAGCTTTTGCACTTGCATGACCTTTCTGAAGTGTCTGGGGTCTGAATCTCACATGTCTGACATTATTTAGTGACATCAGTCCTCAACACTTCAGTGGAAATCTGTACAGTTGACAGATAAGCCCATACCTCACAGCCTCTTACAGCCACAAATGTGGCCAAGTAATAACTACTGGCTGTACAAAGGTGCTCAAATAGTAACATATTTTATATATTCTTCTACAAACCTAACAAAGTAATACAATAACAAGCTAGGCAGGAGAGCAGATGTTCTGAAAGGTATGAAGTATGAGAGACAAATGTAATTTTCTGACTGCAGTCCTCGATGCTTTGGTTAAGATTTGCCAAACACATTTTATGAGAAGCAAATCAAAATTATGAGGCCACACTCTGAACATTCTGCAAAATCCGTGCAGCTGAGAGGTATTACAAAGCAGTGTTTAACTTTTAATGCTACAATAACAGTAATGTTGTGATGCATACATACCACATGCTACTCGCATCCTTTCCAATTGACTTTCATGGGCTCTAACATTAAGATCATGATCTGCCTCAGTAGTGTAAAAACAGAACAGACCAGAATACCAGTATGAATACCAACCCTGACTATATGCAGCTTTAAACAATTACAAGTAATGTCTGAAAGTCATACTTACACATCTGTGGAGTGCCACCAGTCTGACATTCCTCAATCCAATGGTTGAGGGTATCCCTCCTTCTCATCCTGAGGTCTCAGTAGTGGTTTCTAAACTGTTCACCAGTAAGCGGGATACCAGTAGCACTGGTCAGTGCCTGTGCCAGACTATTTCATGCCTCTGTCCTTGACTGTGAGCCATAATAGTGTCTCTGCAGGAGCTGAGGCCCATGGTCATTCACCAGGAGTCTAATAAACATTCTGGACTCCTGGACACCCCCACCTTTGAACTCTAAATCTCAATCCCTCACCAGAAATGCCTTCCATGTCTGTCATATAGCAAGTCCAAAGTAGAATGATATTTTCCCACCAACTGCACATATCATATTTACTCAGAGGGCACACTTTCTGATTTGGCAACATTCATAAAAGCTTATTGTTGCTTAGCATTGCACAAACAGGGTGCAAAGGGTGCAACATGTTTGCATGATGGCAAGCAATGTAGATGTTTGGTGAGTAATGCAATTTCTATGTTATCTGAGATACAGGCAATTCTGTAACTGTATTGGTCCAATGGGAAGGGCATGCCAAGCCACATAGCAAGAATATATTTGCCTGAACATAGTACACATTATACCCACACTCATACTTTTATTAACTAGACAATAAATAGATTAATAAATAATTATATAACTGACACAGTATTACTGTGTCAGTCCTAAGTCATTTAAATATTATGTAAGCTACACTAGGTCACCTGCTATAAGTGTGAGTGACTATAATGTGAACTGGTACAACATTAAAACTGAATGACGTACTCTGTATTCAAACCCAGAATCATATAAATGTTAGTCCTGCACTGACAGCTATTGTCACAGGAAAGTTGGGAAACCCTTTCTCCATGTGTCAGTTCATTTCTAAATACTATAATGTTGCAACAGTCAAACAAAGGCTGCACGCCTTGTACTCAAACCCAGGACCATCTAGACTTGATGCCTGCTGCCACAGAGTAAGTTACATAACATCCCCTAAGTTAATATTCATTAAGTTCTCACTGTTAACTGGAGCAAAACAGTGCTTAGTGGGTTTGTACGATGCACAACTACATTACTAGAAAGCATCAGGTTTCTATTCTTGGCTGTCTGGGTCCTGTCTGCTACCTGTCTTGTCCAGCCATCCATTTTACGCAGCACTGCTCTGCACACAAAACTGATTAGCATAACCAAACCTGTTTGTGCTAAGCAGTGCATCCCACAAACAATGCACCCCACAATGCACCCCATCACCCACTAAAGTAAGACAGAAAGTGAAATAAAAAAGAAAAAAATATAGATTGTTACTACACAGGAGATATGTCCACAAAGGTCTGGATTTCCAATCTCACTCCAATGCACCTTCAGATAATGGGTGCTTTATCCCTGTTGGCCACACAAGCAGCTTGGCAGCAAACAACTTTAAGTTATCCATTATACAATGATCTTCTCCAATTTATTTTAACTGATATCAATCCATCTGCTGTTATTTATACATGTATTATATTATATAGATTTGGATGTGCTGCACTTAATGATCACACAACTTGTTAGGACTATTGCTTGAAATTATACCACTCCGTGTTGCTTGGCCATTCAGCAGTTATCTGACCAGTATTCAGTGATATGCAGTGTGAAGGCCAGTCTTCTTCATTTACCTTACATTGTGTGTGTATATTAACTGGGAATATTATGATATGCAGTTGTCAGCAAATGAAGGCCAGGTTGGATGGCACAAACAACCATACATTGCTCTTTTGGTGGGGGAAGCAAAGATGAATTCCTGTTATGGCACATGCAATGGTGCACTGTTCTAACGAGGGGGTGGACCAAGCTGAGGTCACATTATGGCACAACCCCTCTATGTAAAGATATTCCATTACAAACATATGATGATAAACTGAGCCCATGCATTGATCATCAGTACTTTGGAGAGTTATATGAATTTGTGAATTTTGCATGACTGAAGACTACTCATTTCTAATGGACTATACAAGTGAAATAACTCTCTGCTGTCACGTTACTTTATTTTCTGTACACATCTCCCACCTTTTACATTGTACCATGTGATTTAATACAAGTACATGCCATAATAGTATTATGCATTACAGTGTATTTTCAGGACTTACCTTGTAAATGCTATGTCTATACTCCACACTTTGTGACATCCTAGGAAACAACAGCATGGAGTCTGCATGCTTGCTTTATATCTTGTTGAATAGCCTCACAAGAATGGTTGATTAGCATGCAATTCATCTGTTGATAAGATGGATAGCTGCATGGCTTACAAATAGGACATGGCAAGTATCAAACACCAACTGTTCAGGTGAAATCCTTGGTTACAGTCAAGGTGTCCCACAGGGCTCTGTCCTAGTTCCTTACTTGTTTAGATTATATCATTCAGACCTTACTTTTTCATCTGAGGTGTTCTACAGTCTATATGCTGACAACCTGAAATTGGGTAAACTGATTACAAGTGTTACAGATAAGGCATGCCTGCAAAATAATGTGACTAGATTGACCATTTGGCGCACAAGAGAATAATATGTTGATAAATACATCAAAAACTAAGCATATGAGATTTGGGAGACATAAACTGAAAGGTGAATATGTAATACAGCGCACAGTGATTGAAACTGTATACTCATTTAAGGACCTGGGTATATGGGTAGATTCAGCTATGAGTTTTTCAAATCATATCAACCAATTGGCTAATGATAGTTACAGAACTATAGATCGTATAAAAAGATTTATAAAGTCTAGGAAATCAAACATAATGAAGTCATTGTTTGCTAGTTACATTAGACCCGAACTTGAGTATGGAATAACAATATGGAAACCCTATAGGAAAACAAGCATGAATAAACCGGAAAGAGTACAGTGGAAATATACCAAGGACATCCATAGATGTGAAAATCTAAGTTATTATGAAAGACTAAAATATCTGAACTTGTACAGTGTCTCTTACAGATATTTAACAGGAGATCTTATTCAGGTATATAGAGCATTTAGGGACAACTACCTCTGGGAATGTTTGGGGTTATCAAAAAGTACTAGAGAATCATCAGATAACCTATGTAGAAGATTCTATAGGAATGAGAAGTGTACTAATTGGTTCTCTGACAGAGTCACTGATGCTTGGAACAGACTACCAAATTACATTACATTAAAGCAAGTACTAGTTTAGATATTTTTAAGAAAAGCCTGGACATTTATTATGGGAACAGGTGTTTTTGGTATACTGGCAAGCTAGAAGGGCATTAATGCCCGTGCTTGAAACATTTGTATGTATATATGTATGTATGTATGTATCGGTATGCAGTAATTAGCATCTCTGGAGCACAGACTAAGACGGATGCAATCGATTAATAATGTACTCCAGTATAAAAAGGCAAATGTAGAGCTAGCTAAACAGATGTCGCGGAGAGTAAGCACATTGTTCAACTCACTTAGACAACCATATTTCTTCACAGTATTTCTCTACAGAGGAGTATTGCACTCAAGCGGGTATGCTCCCATTTTGTTACCTACATAATGCACCGCCCTCTCACCCCCTAAAGGGCCCATCTCAATATCGAAAGATTGCCAAATTCCGGTAATAACGGCCACACAGGTAAGAAACGCACTGTCCAAAGCTAAGAATACAGCATCCATGGGACCAGATGACATCCCAGGCTGTGTACTACATGAACTACAAAATGAACTGGCATCTCACCTAAGTGTCATGTTTAATCATATCCTCACCTCAGGCTTCATGCCCACTGAGTGCCCACTGTAGCTGTGCACCACTCAGTGGGCACAAAGCCTAAGTGTCATGTTTAATCATATCCTCACCTCAGGCTTCATGCCCACTGAGTGGCACACAGCTAGTTATCCCACTCCACAAGGGGGGATCCACCTTGGATCCTGGGAACTACCGCTCCATCAGTCTGACGAGCCTGATCTGCAAGGCCATGGAACATATTATCATGGAACTTACAGACAAAGACATTGGCAACCTTCAAACACTGGACCCAACGCAGTTTGGGTTCGTGAAGGGACGATATTGTCTGCTGAACCTGATTGACTTCTTTGAATCAGTCTCGAGAGCCGTGGACAAGGGTAAGTTTGTCCACACAGCCTATCTAGATCTCACCCAGGCCTTCGACACCATCCCCCACTCGGGAATCATAGATAAACTTACTAAGCTGGAAATTAATCCCTATGTCACTCGATGGGTTGCCAACTGGCTTACTGACAGAACCCACACTTTAAAAGTAGACGACTCCAAATCCATCTCCAGACAAGTGACAAGTGGAGTACCTCAGGGTTCAGTCCTGGGACCACTCTTGTTTGGCATCTACTTCTCTGAAGTACAGGCCAACACTAAGGGACTCTGGCTAATAAAGTTCGCAGATGACTGCAAACTGGAAGCCATTACTGAATCCCCAAATTATGTGGATATTCTATAAAAGGGCCTTACAGAAACAGATGCTTGATGCCAGAGCCATGGGCTCAAGTCAGTGCCTAGAAATGTATAGTTATCCTCTTTGGGAAAAAAACATGTACCTGTCAATTACCACATAGTGGCAGTACACTAACCACCAAAAGTGTGATAAGAGACTTAGGGACACAGGTGGACAGTGGTCTCACCTTTGATAACCACATCGCCACAACAGTCAGGAAATCCTTCAGTGTGGCACACCTCATCAGTAAGGGCTTTTCATCCAGAAAAAAGGAGGTCATTGTCCCACTGTACTCATCCCTCATTAGACCCATTATAGAATACAGTGTCCCATTTGGTATGTATCTCTCAAGACATCTGCAACAACTGGAAAGGCCGCAGAAATACCTCACTAAAAGAATCACATGCATAAAGCAGATGCCCTATGCTGGCCATCTAAAAAAACTCCACCTATACTCTGTCACATATCGTCTTCTCAGAGGCGATTTCTGCTTAATATACAAGGCCATGTCAAACCCAGAGCTGTTGGACATGCTACACTTAAAGAAATCCCAATCCCTTAGAGACACACGAGCCAGGGGTCAATGAACAAAACATGCTGGAGGGATAGATTCCTGACCCAGAGACTCCCCAGACTCTGGAATAGACTGCCCATACATGGCAAGCAGAGCACCTCTTTGGCCCTCTTCAAAAGGAACCTTGATGTTTGGATGGGAGATAAGAAATTCCCCCCAGGGATCACGTCAGTCACCCTGCTAGATAGAGGTCCAGGAAAGTAAATAGTGTGGGAAGAAATAGCCAGGGAATTGTTATGACTAGGCTTGTATAGGCCCTATGGCCAATAGCCTAGTACCAACCTATGAACCTATGAAACTATATGCTAGAATGTAGTTAAGAATAAATATGAAGTAATGGCTTTCACACTTTAATCTGTATGCATTACATAGAAGTGTAAGGCTGGCATGCCCTTGGTTGTTAAGCTATTTCACAGGTACACAACACTGAGAATACCTGAAATGGGAATGCTGGGTTATAAATATGTATACATTACATGGAAAGCTCTTTTAATAGCACTTTTAGCATCTCAAAGATGTTTTGTTAGTACAATGGATCCTTAGCCAGTCATTTTGTTTGGGGAGATCAAAGATGGGTTAATGCTAGGGCACTCACTAGACTGCACTGTTATTTTATGTGGGTGAGCATATTATACTTACTGCTATGGCACAAATAAAGATATGTTTCTCTTGTTAACCTCCCTGTTTTGTATCCTCCATCCTGTTATTTTTAGAAATATGCAGACTCCTTCATGTTTATCCATGGGGGAATACTGACAGCTTTCCTTTACTGCTTTATTGGTAAACAGTTAAGTTGTAGTTATGTGATCCTCTTGTATTATCATTCATTATCTTGTAGGACACAATATGTCTGCTTGTCATAGGCCACCACTTACAGATACAGAGAATAATCTGATAACAGCAGTGTACTTTTTACAAAGACATTCATTTGGAATGTTTCTCCCCAGGCCTCTTCTGAAAATTGGCTCATTCCATGTTGGACTTTCCCAGTAAACAAATGTTAAATAAATAAATATTACAGCATAGTAGTGCAAGTATTAACATATAACCATGTTTCTCCCTTTTTATCACAGGTGAGCGTGACAGTGGGAGTGTGGGCACTCTGACGCCTGATGTAAGTGTCTCAACAGACACTGATAATGATGGTGGCCAAACTGAGGCACAGTTGGGGGGTGCAAAGGTTGAATCTGGCACAGAGGTTGACATTCAGTGACCCCCTTCATTTTCCCCTGGCACAGCTAGTAGGTCTATATCTACCCAGTCCACTGAGGCCAGAGGTACTGGACAGGTTGAGGACAAGGAGTTTGATCAGGGGAGTGTGGCTACTGTGGTTTCAGTGCCTGTTGAATCTGTCCATAGTCAAAGTGTTGGCAAAGGGTCACGCAGGAGGGTTGATAGGGGTGCTCATAGGAGGCCTGTTGTCCCTCCTCCACCTGGTGCAGGTGTCTCTTCCCTTGTCACTCAATAGATGTTTAGGGCCATCACTGAGGCACAGGCATTATCTGAAAGGTGTTCCAAACAGATGTGCCAGGTTCTAGATGTGGTACAGTCTGACATCTGTGACTGCCTCTACCGTGTGGCCAATTCAATGGATTGGCTGAATGACACACTGAAACATGGAGTGTCTGTGATGGAACGAGGGTTTATATTATGGATAGTCCAGTGTCTGTAATGACATGTCTGCTGGGAGGGGGACATCATCCATGTGGGTGTAGGTTAGCCACACCATCTGCTGCTATGCCCTATCATGATCCCATAGTGGGAGTACTTCCCCCTGAATCATGAGGGAGTGTGCTGTCCACATCCAGATGTGTCAGGTCATGAGGTTGTGGTCATGGGCATTCCTGTGAAGGGAACATGTCCAGCAGACAACAGTCACAGACAGGTAGCAGCACTGCATCTGACTTTGGGTGGAGGTGCCTGTGCATCTCATGGTCGGGGGTGACAACAATGAATTGACAACTCTACCATACACAGCTCACACCTGCCCCACACAACACCCTGTGCAGGTGATGATAACTATGCCGATCCTTGATTTCTCTCTTTTGGATTCAGGGAACTAAATTTTTGTGTCTGATGCACAGGGTGCTTAACTACATTATGGCTTAGAATATCTACATTTATGTTGTTTCAGTGTTATTTGTACCTGTGAATTATATTTGTCTTGCCAAGTTGTACAATGAATATCATCATTATTTCACTACTTTATGGTGTATTCTCTTGTAAGGGTTGTGAAGTCAACAACTGCAATTTGTCTCTTTACTTTCTAACTGTTCTCTTTAATGATTATCCAGCAGAAACGTATGGTGCAAAGCATAAGTCAGGCCATCACATTCAGATCTTGGGATTGCATGACAGCACTGTAGTATATTACCATCAGAACAGTACAGTATCATGCTCACTGTTGCATGTAGCTCTCCAGAAACATGCATCTGCAGGGCTTTCTCATCAAGCTAACACAGAGCCTATAAACCATGCCATGATGTATGTGCATAGATTAAAACATGTCACTTTAATCTGTCTTGTATTGCATGATATGATATCTGCCTGACATCTAAGCCACTGTCTGATCATGCCCTGGTGAGATACATGCATATGCAGTACTCCGATATAGCCAGTGACATCAACATAGTCTGCTGAGGATATGGGAATAACAGTGTCCCATCTGCTGGTGTAAAATGCTGTCTATAATATCAAGTTACAGCTGACTCTCTCTCTCTCTCACACACACACACACACACACACACACACACACACACACACACACACTCACACACACACACAGTTGACTGCAGTAAGAATAACACCCCTACCTATCTAAGTACACAGATTACAGATAATTGAACATAACACATGTGTCACTGCACAAGGCTGACTTGCATTGTGTCTGACAACCCTTTATAGCTGATGGCGTCAGTGGTGTCTGTTGAGGATGAGATATGTGACCCACCTGCTGGTGTAAAATGCTGTTTATAATCTCAAGTTACAGCTCACTCACACACCCACCCACAGCTGACTGCAGTAAGAATAGAACCCCTACCTATCTAGGTAAACAAACTACAGAATTCCGTACTTTATGCAAGTTCCACAGGACAAGGCTGACTTGAACTGTATCAGACAACACTTTATAGCTGATGACATCAGCAGTGTCTGTTGAGAATATAACAGTGTCCCACCTGCTGACATAAAATGGTCTCTGTAATATCTAGGTACAGCTTAGTCACATGCAGTTGACTGCAATGAGAATAGAATCCCTCCCTATCTAAGTGCACAGCCTATGGAACACAGTACATAACACACATTCCACAGAACAAGTCTGACTTCTCCAGGACTGCAGATGAACTTATAGTAGATGACATCAGCAGGCCCTGTGGGAGACAACAGCTTGGGAGGCCAGTATGGTATGACTGTGTAGGGATGAGCAGCTATCAAAAAATGGCCAGTTATGCCATTAGACATGTAACTGTAGGATACCACTTACACTCTGCTGCCTAGAGTCACACACACCAAGTTGAATGCAGTAAGAGTAGAACCTCTACCTATGAAAGTGCACAGACTACAGAACACAGTGCTTAATGCATGCACCACAGGACAAGTCTGACTTATGCAGGAGTGCAGGTGAACTTACAGTAGATGGCAGTAACAGGCCCTGTGAAAGACAACAGCTGGGAGGCTGGTATGGAACGACTGTGTAGGGATGAGCAGCTATCCAAAATGGCCAGCCATACCATTGGAGAAGTAATTGCAGGATATCACATCCATTCTGCTGACTAGAGACAGACAGACGCACGCTCACACGTGTGCACGCGTGCGCACATATACACACAGACACACACACACACACACACACACACACACACACACACACACACACACACAGAAACACATACTGAAATAAAAACAGAACCTTTACCTAAGTGCACAGACTACAGAACACAGAACTTAATGTACACACCATGGAACAAGTCTGATTTATATATGTGTGCAGGTGAACTTACAGAAGATGACATCAACAGGCTATGTGGGAGGCCTGCATAGGCACATAGGGTTATAGTGTCATATGAGGCTAATAGCCTAATAGCACTAGGCTGCTTAGAAGCCTAACTGTTTAACAAAACAAGTACCCTTATTGAGCATATTTGGATGTTTGAGTTTAGCAGAGCAAGGTTATGAGCACCACCAATTAACGCTGCCCATGAGGGAGCACACAGCATCATAAATTACACTTTATAATGAAATCTTTTCAGAAGCTAATAAAAAATTATACTTGAAGTTCATAACTAACACAACTTTGTCACTACTGGAGAATTTGTACTTGGAAGTTTTGCATAGGAGTTTTCTAACACCACATAAAGTAGGCTTGATTTATAGGAAAAAAAATTTAAAATGTTGGAGGTGTGATGAGACTTAAGAGGCAAATTGGGTTCATATGTTTATAGAGTGTCAAATGATTATTCCATTTTGGGCAGAATTTAGAAACTTTGTCAAAGCTTTATGGTCAGACAATTGTACTATTACAAACTCTTTGATTTTGTTTAATTTTCCATTTCCTGATTCCATAGCAAGAACTCAAGTGCCTCTCCTTTGGTCTATTCTGGCTATTGCTAGGAAAGTCACCACAGTGAATTGAAAAGTAAAATGTCCTCTCTTTTTCTGTGTTTATTTCTTTAACAAAAAAAATTGCAAACTATGTATAACCGAACATCAAATGTCACACATAAGCAGCTATCTTGGCAAAAACACAGAGATTTACTGGAAAAGTCTTAATGGTTTTGTTCAAAGTTAAATTTTGTTGTGGACTCTGTATATAGTTTTATGTTTTGTTTTTTAGTTGTTTGTTTTTAAGCTATAAATGTATTTCATGCTCATTCAAAATGCAATAAAAATTAAAAAAAAATAAAATAAAATAAATTACACTTTTTCGTATGGTTGATATATGTGTTGAAAAATAAACGTAGAACCCAGGGTTATAATGCTTCCAGGTGTGTGGCCAACACATGACTGAAATCAGATAGCATACACATTTCCATAGCACATTGGGCCATACCTCTCAACCTTTTATAGCAGGAAATATGGATAAAGCCATACATATTGGGTTGAAAAGAACCAAACATATGGACATGTTTTATATACTGTGCTTATAAACTTATACAGTTGATAAAATAACATATTTTGCATTGATGTGAATTGTCTGAAGGGTAGGAGTTTTGAAATTCAAATGTCTGTCATTTTCTAGCTTCAATAGTGAAGTATTTTAAAATTATTTGCTAGAAAAACAACTTTTATGAGGAGCAGGGCAAAAATGTGATGCCAAAATCAGCACATACTACAAATATCTAAACAGTTGAAAGGTGTGCACTGGGCAGCAAATTTGCACTATGGTTAACTAAGTGTATGGGAATGCACAAATGCGAGCTGCATTGCTAATATGTGATAATTACTCCACACTGGGTTTTTGGAATGGCCAAAAGCGTTTATTGAATGTATCCGGTTTCTATGTCTGCCTATCTACTTCCTAGGTGGCCCAGTTTCAGCAATGCTGCACTTCACACAAGCCACATAATCACAGCCAAACCTCCAGTCATTTATTTGTGTTATGTGGTGCATCATGAAAACAGTGGAATAAAAAAAAGGAAAAGTAGGAAAATAAATGGAAAGGGAGACATACGTGAACTGAGCAAAAGCAAGGTATGACATACACACTAAAAAATGATGATACAGTACACATCAGATATTTGTGCATAGTTCAGGATTTGAACTCTCATACCACTGCAGATTCAGAAAACAGGATAGATGCCTTAGCCCTCTTTGCCACTCAAACAGCTTTGCAGCAAAGAACTGAAGTCATTGTTCACACAACAAATGTATCAGAATGTATACTGCTATGAGGTCTTCAGCTGTGGCTTATACTTTTAATTTTAACTTTTTTTATTACATTTGGACTTAGTGCACTTATCATCTCACAACCTGTTAAGATTTTGTTGTCAAATATACAGCTTTGTCTTACTTGTCTGTGTTTCCTGGTACTTCATCAGTTATCTGAGCAGTACTGTGAGACATTTAAGTGTGTAAGGCATTCAATATCTTTGGCCTTAAAATGTGTGCGGATATTAACTGGGAGTTATATGATATGCGTTTGCCAGCAAGTGAAGGCCAAGTTGGATGGCACAAACAGCCATATACTGTTCTTTTGGGGGGTCCATTGCTGAGTTACTGTTAAGGCAAAAGCAAGGCTACACTGCTCTCTGGGGGGAGCTCATGTACTGTTATGTCACAAACAAGCATAGCCTGTACTTGTACTGTACTGGACAAATTTATGGTGCAAAAATAAGGCCATGTAGTGAGCATCAGTATACTTCAGAGGTAGGACAGTGTGAATCTTTTACCTCTGAGCCCTAGTACTTACTAATGGACAAATATGAGTAAAGGTCTCTGCTGTAATATGTTAAAGCACTTTTGCCCAAATCCACAGCACTATTTACTTAATTACTGTTCCAGTGTACTAAATACAGGGGTATACCATAATATCATTCAAAAACTACACTCTGTGTTCAGGACTTACCTTGAAAAATGCAGCAGTGAACACATTTTGAGTTCAAAGCTGACTCTGTGTGATTCAAGCAGTGCACAGCCAGTACATGGGGAGGTACAGGTTGTGTGAGTTGCCTGACATCACTTTTACTATGTGTGTGAGTAGCAAAAAGGTTTTAGGCACTTAGGTGGTCAGTGAATGTGCTATGCATTGTCTTTTAGCCAAAGCAAGGGCATACTGAGCATACCTACATCTACCTGCAGGCACAGCAGCTGGTGGCTCCTCTTCTAAGCCCTCCTCTGACTGTGACTGTGGTGACCAAGGTGCTGGTGGGGGGATGTGTGCCCCTTCCCCTAGCTGATCCTGCTGCAGCTGTTTCCACAAGATCAGATTGTGTAGCACAGCACATACTGTTAAGACTTGTGCACATGTCTCTGGATTATACTGCAGGGCTCTACCAGATGTATTTAAGCAGCAGAGCTCTGACTTCAAAAGACCAAATACATGCTCTATGATGTTTCTGGTTTGAGCATGTGCCTTATTATGGCATTTTTCCATGGGTGTATGTGCACTTCTGATGGGTGTCATCATCCACAGTTCCAGTGTATAGCCAACATCCCTCAGTAAATGGCCTTGTGTGATGTCCCCATAGCAAACATCTGATACAGCTGTGGTGTGTGCCGGATATGGGAGTCATGATAACTGCCAGGGTTGCCAGCTCACTTATTCAAGATTATTCCCCGGGCATTGCACACAACTTAGCAGTGGATGGAGTACTATCCCTTGTGGTTAATATAGATTCTACCCTGCTCAACAGGTGGTTTCTTGCCATGAGTGCAATCTGTGACACCCAGTACTTCAGGGTAGTGTGTTACAGGGTAGAACTCTTGCAAATTGCTAGCCCTCTCCACAGAACTACAAGGAAAACATATGTGCTCACTGGTATGGAGGATCCTGGATGCTGATACCTGTGACACAGCCATCATATCCACAGCTGGTCTTTGAAAAGTACCTGTAGCTAATATTCTAAGGGTTACACATACCTTAGTTTGCACTGAGATGGATTCCCCTTGATTGGTTCTGTCTCTAAGTTGAGGGCAGCAGAGGTTCTTGTAAGGAGTCCCTGTCCACCCTGTAGACCTCTACAATCTCCAGGTCATGTAGCATCTGATAAGTTACCCTGAGCCTGAACACTCTTCTCCTTCTCGGCCTAAGTCTATTGTCAACAGCACCAGCTGCACTGACTTCAGCCTCTAGCACATGCAGATGTAGAATAGCAGCAGCAGCCCCTAGCATTGTGTCAGTTAAAATTTCCTTGTCTCTACTCCAGTAATATTGAAGTATTTAGGAAAAGAAGAATGGAGGTTACACGGATACTTTGTTGAATAGCTGCACCGTGTTGGATTGGTTCATGAAAATGGAGTTCACCTGCTTATACTGTAATTAGCATCTATTACACACACCTGCTGCTTGCTCATCATTGTGCTAGACGCACCTCCACACACTCCCACTCAGCTATGCATGAATAAAGTAAGCACAGCAAAATTGTAATTACTTTCCTCCACTCCCATAATATAGCACAAACACTCAGTATAAAAAGGAAAGTTTGCCCACTCTGTCCTTGAGCCCAGGACCTTCTGCACTCTATCTCTACACATACACGTGGCGCCACAGAACTATTTACAGGACAAGCACAACAAAAGCTGCCAATCATCCATCCTTCTAGCTTACCATCATGCAAATGAGGACATTAAAAATGTACAAAAAGTATTCAAAAAGGACAGAGAAGACACATTTTACAACAAAATTCCAAGGATGACATACAACCTGTGATTTGTGCATAGCTTACATGCATCTCCACCCTCCACAGACCAACCTGTACAACTTGAAAGTGTAAACTGACACACTCCCATAATGTCATCACTCAATGTTGACATCCATTGAAAACAAAAACACAGAGGAAGTGCCTACATGAAGTGAACATCCCTACAGGGTTACTCTTTTTTGCCATTCAGCAATACCAATGAGTTTTTTTTCTCTCAAATATTTTTTTTTTATTTTCAATTAAAATAATATTTACATAATATTTTTTAAATATCATTTTAAACAACTATATACAATATTTACAATAGCCTGACTTTCAATTATATACACTCTATGTTATTATATATAGAATTAACAGATCAGTTATCAGAAATACAATATTGATTAATGCAGAGTGTCCAACAAAGATTAACTTTCTTCCAAGGATTATTTACCAATGGCCTGGGATAGATTTGTAGTTCTTTTATTTTTATTTCCATCAATGTAGTTGTCTTCAGTAAAGTGTAGAATTCTTCCAAGGTCGAGGGTGTAGTTGAATTCCACCTTCTGGTTACGCATTTCCTAGATATAGTAAGTATTGTCCATAACAAATACATATTTGTCTTATTCATGTAAGAATCTTCATTTACATTTAAAATTATCAATACTTTAGTTAAGGTAAAGGAGTCATTAAATAAAGCTTGTAAAAAAAATGATTGATTCCATTCCAATATGATTTAATTTTGTTACATTCATAAAAATATGAATCCAGTCTGCTTTATTTGACTTTTCACACCTCCAGCAAAAACCATTTGTAGTAGTACTGATCTTTTTAATTCTATCGGCTGTTAAAAATGCTCTATGTAAGTATTTCCAGTTAAATATTTTCCAGTACTGTGTGTTAGAGGTGTAATTAACTGATAGTAAGATGTTAGTTTTAATTTTTTCTGTTAACTGCAATGACTGACCTTTTGTTAAGAACTGCCAGTATGATGGTTTGGAAATTGTTTTATATGTTATTAATTATTAACTCTTTATATAGATTTGAAATGGAATTTTTCTTTTCACAACTATTATATATAAATTCATACAGAAAACGTATTAGGTTTGGAATATCTTTAAATGAGAAATTATTAATTAATCTGCATAAATCTTGAGTATACATTAGAATGCTTTGTAAGGTTAACCAGTTCTGTGTTGGAATATTGTAAGCAGTTTTTTTCATATGTAAATCTAAAACATTTAATTTATTTACACATTGAAACCAGCATAAGAATCCATTTTGTTCCCAGGAGGTTATTGTTTCCCTACATATTTTGTGAGGAAAGTTCTTAGTGATGGTAAATGGGGTTAAAAGTTCAAACCAAAGTTTTAGATCTTTGTTTGCATTGATAAGTTTCCTAAAGGAATTGATGCAATGATTATTCAGTGTTGTTTTAGAATGTTTTGTTATATTATATTGTATACTTATGCATAGTATGTGCCAGGGTTTGTTTGATTTGTCTACTATTAAAAACATTTTAACAGATTAAATTAATTTGTTAATATAGCTGATTATTTCCAGTTGGCAAAATAATTAGGGTATATCCAGTCTATTGCAGTTTTAAGCACAGATGCTTTTATATATGTTTCTGTTTCTGGAAAGTTCAATCCTCCTTGTTTACAGGGTCTGATGTGATGAGTTAGAGCAACGCTATTCTTTTTGGGATACCATAAAATTTTATTAAACATGAGTTTATTTCTTTAAGAATGCATCTTTCAGGAATTAACTGTATTGCTAATGCTACATATAGTACTTTTGGCAATAAGACCATTTTTATTAATTGCAATCTGTCTTCAAAAGTTAATATAATTTTGTTCCACTTTTCTATATATATTTTTATTGTTTCAATAATGTTTTTATAATTTATTAATATTGTTTTGTTTATATTTTTGCATAACACTATTCCTACATAATTTAGCATAAATTCTTGTTTTCCTATGATGGATTTATCTGTAACTTGTAGTTCTTTTTTCTTATTTAAAAATAGAAATTTTGATTTTGATATATTAAAGTGTAGACCTGAAATCTTATAAAATTTCTCCATTACTTCTTCTAGCTCTCCTAATGACTCTCTGGAATTTGATAGGGTTAATAAAATATCATCAGCAAAAAGCATTATTTTAGATATGTACTGGTCATAGACTTCTGTTCCTTTTATTCTTGGATTATTGCGTATTATTTCTGCGAGTATTTCTATAGCCAAAGCAAATAAAATATGAGAAAGAGGGCATCCTTGTTTAGTACCTTTTGTTATATGTATAGATTCTGAGGTGAAAGGACCGAATTTAATGTAGGCTAAGTTATTAATATATATGTTTTTTAGTAATAAGATGAAGGGAGGAGGAAATTCAAATAATGCTTATGTTTTAAATAGATATTCCCAGTTGAGGGAATCAAAGGCTTTTTCTATGTCCAATCCAATTGCAAGTGTTTCTCTGTCTTCTTTATTCACATAATCTATAAGAGTAAGTATCCTTTTAATATTATCATGTGTGTGCTTGTTATATAAAAATCCAATTTGATCATTATTAATTGTCTTTGAAAGTGGGATTTTCATTCTGTTAATGAGTATTGACATGAATATTTTGTAATCATTATTCAGAAATGATATAGGTCTGTATGAGGTGCAAAGGTCTGATGGTTTATTATCTTTCAGAATTGGTGTTATGAGAGAATATTTCCATGAGGGTGGCATTTTTGCTTCTGACTGGACTTCTAGCAAAGTTTTATGAAAAAGGGAGATTACTGTTGAAGGGAAGAGTTTGGAAATTTCCATAATTATACCATCTATCCCTGGAGCTTTGTTAGATATACTTTCTTTTATCTTGTCAACAATTTATTTGTAGGATATAGGTTTTTGTAGGTCTAGTTTTAAGTTTTCGGGAATGTTTTTATATTGATAAGGTTTATAGCTATGTTTATTTGGTTGGTATCTAAATCTTCTTTTTTTTCCATATAATAGAACCAAAATGCTTCAAGGATGTCTCCTATATCTGATACTTTTTTCCCTTTCTTTTCATGATATATACTACTAATGTTATTTGCTTTAGATTATATTTTAATTCTTGTAGATAAGTTATGTAGATATCTGGGGGAGATAGCTAATGAGTTTATTTTTAATTTTTCCAAGGCTAGACAAGTTTTGTGTGTTAGAATTTCATTATATATTTTTAATTCCTCTATTTCTTTTTTGACTTCTGGACAATTCTGATTTTTTTTTAGATTTTGCTGTCAAGAGTCTGGTTTGCAAGTCTAATGATTCAGATTCCCACTCTCTAACTTTGTTTGTGTACCAACTAAGGGTCTTACCAAATAAATACGCTTTTAATGAGTCCCAAACCATGACTCTACTGATTTTTGTTGTATTATGAATTTCAAGAAATAATTGTAGTTCTGATAACATCCAGGGTCTGAATTCTTTAATTTTCATGATATATGATGGAATTCTCGTTTAGAGGATTAAAGGTTTAAACTCTATTTGGAGCTTCATTATCAGAGAGTCATGATCTGAGAAGGGGCATGGAACTATGGAGAAGTTGAGGATTTTTGTTTGTAAATACAAACAAAAATCGACTAAATAAACATAAGAACATAAGAACATCTGCATTATCTCCCTTTATATATCCCCAGGTGACAACACAACAACCCTTGAAAATATTCTTTACTGGGCCTCAACTGAAATCAAATTTGAAACCTACATTCTAGGCGACGTTAACATTGATTGGAATAAAATCAACTCTCCTTCCCCCTCCCTATTCATCAACCTCTTTAACTTCACCCAAGTAATACACTCAACCACCCGGCCTAACAAAACAAATCCCCCAGGATCTACCATTGACTGGATCCTAGTCTCTCATCCAAACAAAATAACTCTTTCAGGCACTATCCCTGATACCTTCAGTGACCATCTCCCTACTTTCATACACCGCTCCACTAACTCTACCCAATATCTACACCACTACATCCACACTCGTAATCTCAGCAACTTCAACCCAACTATCTTCTCAAACATTCTTAAACATACCAACTGGCAGACCCTAAATACACTTCTGCTAGACAAAGCTGTAGAACAGTTTAACTCTATCTTCCTAAATACTCTGAACTCCCTAGCTCCTCCAAGAAACAAACGAGTCAAAGCTAACTCTGCCCCCTGGCTATCCAAAGAAACAAAATAAGTCATGCATCAAAGGGACAAATCTTGGAAGCTATACCAGAAAAATAAAATCCCTTCTTCCCTGCTCCAATACACCCAACTCCATAACCTAGCTAAAAACTAATCACCCTGGACAAAAGAACTACTACTACAAACTACAGTCCAACCAAAATAAGAACCCCAAACAGTTCTGGAAATCAGTAAATTCCCTTCTCCACCCAGGATCTAAAAATAACCCTTGCCCAGACCCAAGTAAACTGACTCAGATCTAAGCTCTCTCTTCAACAAATTCTTCACGGAATCTATAGCTAATCTTACCAAATCCTTCCCCAACAATAATACATCCAACTCTTTTTCCTCTACTCCCAACAACCCTCTAACTGTCCTCCCAGTTTCCAGCTGAAACCTGTTTCAACTATATTCATAAAAGACTCTTATCTAAACTTAAGCCATGCACTAATGCCCTGATAACATCCCTCCTCTTTCCTTAAATGTGCTGTCAAGGTATTGCTCTCCTATCAGCATCTTAATTAACAGATCTATAAAAGAGTCATATGTTCCTATGCTTTGGAGATCAGCCTACATTCTCCCACTTCATAAAGGAGGCAAAAACACAAATATCTCCAACTTTCGCCCAATTGCCCTTCTCTCACCTTTATCAAAAATCCTAGAGAAATGCGTCCACCACCAACTCATGCCTTTCTTAATCCATAACCACCTCCTAACACCCACCCAACATGGTTTCCGCCCTGGACACAGCACTATTACTGCCTTACTATCCTTCTTAGAAACAGTCAACCAAGCCAGGGTTTCTGGGTTACTAGTTTCCACTGTACTGCTAGATCTGTCTAAAGCCTTCGACACCATCTCTCACAAACACCTTCTCTTTCATCTATCAAACCTTCATCTCCCCTGATACTCTATCCTGGTTCTCTAGCTACTTATCAGATAGATCCCAAGCTGTCAAATGGAACAACTCTACCTCCTCCTTCTTATCTACACCCACTGGTGTTCCCCAGGGGTCCATCATTGGACCCATGCTTTTCAACATCTTCATAAATAACCTTCACTCTGCCATCCCAGACACAACAGTCATCCAATACGCAGATGATTCTACCTTAGTCTGCGCCTCCAACATTCTCGAACTACTGACAAAAACCCAAATAGCTTTTTCCACTACTGAGAACTGGATGCACCAAAATCATCTCTCTCTAAACTCTAATAAATCCAAAATTCTTCTCTTCGCTCCCTCCAGGGCTTGCACATTTGATAAAACAGCATTCAAAATCATAAGCCAATCAAAGTCAACCATAGAGGTGGTCCCATCTGCAAAACTCCTTGGCATCACTTTAGACGAGCACCTCAAATTTGATAGCCACATACAACAAAACATAAAGAAAACCCACCAAAAGCTAGGTATGCTCTATAAGAACAACTGCTTTCTCTCCAACTCCGCTAGACATTCCTTAGCAACTACCTATCTTCTACCATCTCTACTATATGGAGCCCCTCTCCTTACTAACCTGTCTTCTTCCATCTCCACTAAACTCGAAATCTGCTATAATAAAATCTCTAAATTTGCTATCAAATCTAAAACCTCTTCTCACCATTGTCTTTCCCTACAAACTCTGAACTGGCTAGAACTCCCTAACTACCTAGACTACCTCCAACTAACCACTGCTCACAAATTAATATTCTACCCTGAAAAATGCCCAGCCCTAGCAAACATCCTTCCGCCATACACCCCAAACAGATCTCTTAGATCTGAACACCAAAATTTAATCATCATCCACAAACCCAATCGCCCTGCTGGCCAGCTCCTTCTCTCCTACTCTCTTGGCAGGAAATGGAACTCTCTCCCTTCTTCTCTTAGAACAACATCTAACACTGAAGCCTTCAAAATCCAACCTTTCTCTTACTTATCCTCTAAACATAAGTGCACCTGCTTACATCCTACATAAATCTATATAAATTCCCCTTGAACCCTCTACATCCTTTCTCTTTACTCTACCCTAATACTATCTTATTTTCTTCTCTTTTTCTCTCTCGATCACTGCTTGATCAAACTATATTCTACTCTCAGTTTATGTACTTTCTCTCTCTCTACTCCTCATATGTAAATATTGTAAATAGCATGTAACCTTACACCTTCTTTTCATACAGTCAAACCTGCTACTTGAAGGAAACTACTAAATCTATTGTATCTACCTTCCTGAATGATGTTTTTTGAAGTATACTGCGTGTATTTGCTTTTTTACTAACTGTATTCAATGTAATGTTATTCCAAATGTATATATTTTATTACTATCTTTTACACTATGTAACTTAGATTGTATTTGCTTTGCTTTTGGAGCTTTTCTCCCCGGGCCTCCACTGAAAATGGGTACGTTCTGGCCCAGTGGACTTCCCCGGTAATCAAACTGGAAATAAATAAATAAATAAATAAATAAATAAATAAATCTTGAACTACGAATGATTTGTCTATTCTGGTTTGTGTTCCAAATCTATGGTCTCTATGGGAAAATAGTAAGGATTTATCATCTTTTACTTTAAAAGTGTCAATTAAATGAAATGAATCAATCCGTTTTTTTAAGGATTTTAAAATAGTTGCTATGCAAAAAGACATCTTGGTGATTTCAGAAGCTTCTAAGGTACAATTAAAGTCTCCTCCCAGTATAATATTTCCTTTATAATTGTTGGAAATAAAATCTAGGTGTTTTTTAACTGTTCCTGCTCCAATTCCTGGGAACCAATATAGATTAGCTAAGGTCCATATTCTGTTATTAAATTTAATTATAACAAATGCCAGTAGACCTTCTTTGTCTTCATATTTATAAATAACTTTTGGAGTGATTACGTTTTTCTTCCAGAGAATTGATACTCCTTTTGTCTTTGTTCTATAAGAGGATTGAGTTAAGACTGTATAGTCCTTAGGGTTCCAAATAAAGCTATCATTAGTCTTAAAATGCATTTCCTGGAGAAATGCTACTTGTGCCTTATTTAGATTTAAATATTTTAGTAAGTTTGATCTTTTATTTGTATTATTTAAGACATTAGTATTTAATGATAAGAATGTTAAATCCATTTCAAGTTATTGTTGGAAGAAACTTTTTGCTTCTTTTTTTTTTTTATTTTGATTATAGTAGCTATATCATATTCTTTGATAACATTGAATGTTATTTTTATGTGTGTAAACTTGGGAGTGTAATTTAATGTTCTTTCTTCTTTAAATATAAGCAGGGTAAAATTCTGGTCAGGTTTTAAAAAAGTACTTCTATAAAACATTAATTCTAAAGTATCAAATACAAGTAAATATGAATTTCCCATTAAACATGGAATGAAAGTCATTCCTAATCTAATAGATAAAGCTAGATCTATTGGATTATCACTCATACCTTTAACCAACAATATCAACTGAGCTCCATATGTTAAATTATTATATGAAGAATTTTCTTAAAAGAGATTTGAAATTCTATATTATTCTGTTATTGTTCTATAGTATTTTATATATCAGGATGGAATGTTAGTAGTGTAAATAATTATTATATTGACTTAGAAAATATCCAATATTTAGTTACCCTTAAGAGATCTCAAACATGTCAGATATGTCACTTTGGATAAATTAAATGCAACAGAGGAGCATACACTAAATAAGCCAATAACAAATAGATTATTACTAAAATAATTTGACTAAAAGGACTATGTAGGAGACAATGAGTGATTACCAATAAAATCTGAATTTACTGTAGGTTTACTGTCTTCCTTTACTTTCCCACTCTTCAGCTCATCAACTTCAACTTACACTTATGAAAAGACATGGCTTATCAGTGGTATCCTGACTCAGAGTAGAGGTGCCCTACATTCCAGTGTGCAGTGCTTTTACATATTTAATAATTTACAACGCAGAGTCTAAGAATGAACTATGATCACCCTGACAATTCCCATCCTGCATAAGGCACCTCCTGCTTCCAGAATGGGTAATCACATCAGGTCTAGAATGAATGTGAAGATACCTATATGGTAATCAAGACTTACCTTAGGTAAGTATTAATCAAATAGTATTTAGAGCATCTTAGTGAGTTCTCAGGGCAGTTAGAATACTCTTAAGCCTCTCCTCCCTTGACCAAAAACAGAGATTTCCCTTCCCTTTCTTTCCCTTGTTTTAAATCAGTACTAATAAAAGAAATTCAGCAAACGTAGGTAAACAGAAATAACATTCAGTAGTCTGTCTTGTACATGACTCGCAATCCATTAAACAAGTCAGTGACTAACATCACTTTAGTAAACATTATAAAGAAAAATTAGAAATAATCTCATAGCTCTTTAAATTTTCTGATAAAGCAAAAAGTTAACAATAAGCTATTTTAACTAAAAGTATAAAGCATTTAAAATTTTCCTTGCATGTATACATTTCTACTTATACTGTAGTGTCAATAGTTATCTTTGAAATCTGTAAAACACTTCTTCAAATCATTCCTTTTTCAGTTCAGGTTTTGCTTTGCCAAAACGGCAACAATATTTCAAGGGCACAATTAATATTTAGACTGATGTTTCAAATAAATAACTTGTCAGTTGCCAATTGAGTTAATTTAGAATGTATGGTTAGTGCAAATATAGCATGTTGCAAAAATAATATGTATTTTTACGTGTGCTCTAGAGACTGTCATATGTAAGTGACATATATAATGTAGCATATAGAGAGCAGATAGTTTATGGATTCAGGTTGTTAAAGTAAATTATGGTTATTAATCAGGCAGTTTCATTTAAATTCACAAGTTATTTGGGGACATTTCAGTTGAGTTTCCAGGAATGTGTAGTCCAACGTGAGTAATTGAGTTCACTTTTCCTCTTAAAACATGTCACAATTCATTAAACTAAGCAGAGTCTAACATTTGTCTAATAATCATTATGAACACAAAGAATAGTAATTTCCTAGCTCTTCAAACTTTCTGATATCGCAAAATGTTGACAGTAAGCTATTTTAACTGGAAGACTAAAACATTTCAATACTTCCTTGTGAATATATATTTTTACTTTACTGTAGTGTCAAGAACTGTCTTTGAAATCTATGCATTGCTTCACTTCTTTCAAGTCATTCATTTTACAGTTCAGATTATATTTTGTCAAAATATCAATAGCATTTCAAGGGCACATTTAATATTTAAACTGATATTTTAAATGAATAGCTGTTGTTCCTTCGGCTTTTCCCGGGTAGGGGTCGCCACAGTGGAACTCCGGTCCACTAATGATTGGCAGTAGATTTTCATGGTGCCGAGGTGCCAGCTCAATGCCCAACCTTCAACGAAGGCATGCCCATTCATGCATGTCTTTCGAATGCCACTCAACTGCAGGGAGGACATGCAGATTCCACACAGAAGGCGCTCCAGCCGAGAATCGAACGGGAGAACCTCTTGCTGTTAGGCGACAATACTACCGCTGCACCACCGCGACTTTTATTTTAAATGTATAGCTATCAGTTACCAAGTGAGTTTATACAAAGTGTGAGGTAACTGCAAAGGTAACATGTTGCAAAAAGTAATATGTATCTTTTCATATGCTCTAGAGACTGACAATTTCAAGTAACATATAAAATGTAACTTTTACAGTGCAGACAGCTTGTGAAATCAGTATGTTAAAGTGAGTAATATTTTTTAATCAAGCAGCTACAGTTCAGTGCACATGTGGACTCATTTCAGTTGTGTTTCCAGGAATATGTAATCCTGTGAGGATAAATCATAAAATATTTACAAATAATCTTATTATGTATTTATTTTACCTTGTTTAGATTGTTTTTCATTTTAATAACTAAACATTACTTTTTTTTATTGTTATTTTTCTTATTATTTGTTATCTGTGAGGATAAATGCACTTTGCAGATTCACAGTGTCCTTAGAAACTGCAGCAACTGTTTACTGTTGCTATGGCAATGCAAATAGAATGTGAAGAAAGCTTCACTTCTCTTAACCAACAGTACATTTTCCCTCCTTTCTTTATGTATTTGTTTATACTAAAAGGAAATAATTCAAAGGACATATGCACATGAATGGAACATTTCAGAGTTAATCGAACATGTCCCCAATCCCAATAAGCATAACAGTGACCATCATTAATCTAATAAATATTGTAATAAGAATTAATTAAGTTCACTATTCCAATTAGTCTACCTTAAAACTAGATTATTTTAGACTATTATTTATATATGTAGAGATAGTGAGTTATTAAATATATGCAGACTATATTAGTACAGTAAATAGGAGAGAATTTAGAAAGGGAGACAAGATGCAGTTAAAATAAATAATGAGAAAAGAGAGAAGAGAGAAAGAAAAGAGAAAATTAAGAGAAAATACACATATATTATGTATGTTGATTTACAGAATAAATATTTTATGTGCTATATAACCCTCCTTCTGTGAAAGAAAAGTACCCTGTTTTACATACCTGAAGTAATGTGAAAACTCTCATGTGTCATCTATTTTCAAAAAATATAGATAAAGATTCCAGTAGTTAGTTACCTTTGTTTTAAAATTCCAAGCAGTAAAATTGGTCCTTTAAAGTAATGTTAAAACAATTCATATCATAGTAGATGCTTTGAGAGATTTGGCTGTAACAGTATCAGTCTTTTGCTTCTTCTTTTTGACATCTGTCCAGACATTTGTTTCTTTTGTTCTCTTGAGAGAAGGTGACATCAAATTCATATCTTCTGGTAAAGTAATCACATTATTAGTTTTAATAAATGAAGAGGCTTCCTCTAAGTCGGTAAAAGTCCCCATCTCGTTGGCATACAGTATTCTTATCTTAGTTGGATATGCAAGTTGTGCCTTAATGTTATTTTGTTTCAGAAACATTATCTTTGGCCACACTTTTTTCCTTTGTTCCATTATTCTAGATGAATAGTCGTTATCAAATCTTATTAGGCTCTGTTTATATTTTAGAGGTGCCTTCCTCCAAGCAGATCTTAAAATCAGTTCCTTGTCCAAGTATGAAAGAAATTTGATAATTATTGACCTAGGAGGAGAGTTTGAGTTAGTGGCAGGTTTCCCAAGAGCTCTGTGTGCCCTTTCAATGCCAAAGGAAAGTCCTTCTTATAAATTTACAAAGTCAGGGATCCAGCTTGATAAAAAGGAAATAATATCCTCACCTTCTGTGTTTTCAGGTAATCCGAAAATCCTGATGTTATTTCTCCTCTCCCTATTTTCTTAGTCATCTACTTTACTGAACAACCAAGTGTTTAGTTTAAGAAGTAGTTCTTTCTGTGTTTCCTCTTCCTCAAGTCTGCTTTCTAAGTCATTTAGAGAAACCTATATTCCTGTTATCCTTGTCTGGTGTTGTTGTAGCATTTCCTTGAGGGTGTCAGCCTGTTTTTGACTGCTTGTTTTAAGATTTTCCAGGTTTTCTTTAAAAATCATCCATCTTCAAAGACAACTCCTGCAAGCTACATGCCATCTGTTGTAGTTCATTCCTTTTTAAAGCAGCATCCTGGTGAGAATTCTTTGAGTTGCTCATTTTAACAAGTGAATATATCTTCAAGCTTTTTGACAGGAAATTATTTGTAAAACTTCACCAAAGTTTCTAATTATGTAAATTAGTCCTTTATCTATAAGATTTTATACTTTGAAAAACAAAAAAAGAATATTTTCCTGTCTTATTTAACTAGTTATATGGAGCTCTAAAATACTGCTGCTTTCAGTTAGCCATTCAGGCACCACCCCACCAATGAGTTTGTACCTAATTTACATCTTCACCATTCTGACACCTTGGAATCTACACACTTAGCAGCCGTGTCAGTGGAGAAACTGCATGGGAGCATAATGTTGTAAAAACAAGGGGAGGCTATTCCTTTGCCCATATATCTACTGCATACTACCTATGCTTACAATGCAGTATAATGGTCTGTTTCAGGATGTTCAAACATTGTAACAGCCTGCATTACATACAATTACATTTTCTTTTGGGGGTGGGGAGCAAAGGTACATTTATGTTATGGCCCTTACAAATGTATTTTTATTTAGTAACCATGATATTCTAGTATCTCCATTATGTAATTAGGTCATAATATGTGTGGGGTTACATGTTGAGGTCAGTTATGTACAAAATTTAAGAACTTTTACTTGTTCTTGCTCCATGTAGACTCCTTTCCATAGCTGTATTCGGAACATTTCCGAATATATGGACAACACAAACACAGAGTCTACATAGTTACTTTAGAGTTTGTTGAGTTGCTCTACCATGTTGATTTGCTTCATTAGCATAGAATTCATCTACTTATGCTGTAATTTGCACGCCACAAAAGTTTCCATATTTGCATGTGAGTGTGCGCCACTACACAGAGTTCACTGAATCTAAAATTTGCCATGTCCGTGTGCGCATCAGGCCATGGCATGCACATAGTAAAAATGATCATGTAGGCTTTCACTAGTCCCCCAATTATGTCTTATAGTTACTAATCAGTTATCCATTCATAAATATACTTTCTGAGATGTCTAGGCAATCTGAGGGATTAAGGAAAAGCACCTTAATCTGTTATGTATTAATTTTTATACAAACATCTAGTATATATCAAATTATAAGATTCTAACTAAAACTAGCTGCTGTTAATGAATCTATAAACAATTTTCAACATATTACTAAACAGTATATTAATATCTTAGAATGTCTTATCTCAGTATCTGAAAACAATACTTTGGCAAGCAAATATTCTGAGAATTATTTTAACTTTCAGTTTTACCTGTCAAAATATTTCATTTAACAACAACTTCACTAGATTCCAACATATATATGACTTTCCAGTCCATTAGCATTTTCTAATGTTTCTTCATTTATCTGAGAGTCTTAAAAGTTTGTGATCTTCTTATATTGTCTTTCCATCTTTAATTGTTGACATGTTAGTGTTTTTTTTTTTTCTTCAATGCCACTACAGTCCAGTTCTTCTTATCAGGTGTTCTCCTAAGTGATGATAGCATCCATTTCATTTATTTATTTTCTAGTATCATTTTCTAGTAGTGTTGCTCAAACTCGTTGCATCTTCTAGTGTATTAAATATTATAACACCAGATGTCAAATGGATTTTTATTTTTGCTGGAAAAACGAGCTGAGATTTTACGTTACTTTTTCTCAAGGTTTTCGCCAAAAGCCAAGCAGCTTTCTGTTTTTTTTATTGATTCTACTGTATCATCATTGTCAAATCTCACAGTATTTGTAACAGATTTTATGGGGGATGTTGCTCCATGCAGAACTCAAGACCAATTCACTGTCTAAATTTGACAGAAATTTAACAATTGTCGATCTTAGTCTTTCATTTCCTTTGTTTGTACGGATTTGTCTTATAGCTCTGTAAGCCCTCACCTTGCCACAAGATAAGATTTTATACTCAGTCTTAGTGGTTTAGGAATGTGTGTTTTCAGAAAGCTTAGAATATCATTTTCATTGAGATTCTTGGGTACACCAAGTATTCTGATATTATTTTGTCTTTCATTGTTTTCTAAGTCCTCCTTTTTCTCCAGTATCCATTTACTTTGTTTTACCAGAAATTTCATTGGATGTTCCACTTCCGAAACAAGTTCATCCAGATCATCTAACATTTTCTGTTTATTTCATGCATGTATCATGCTGAAATATTATATTGCTTAACGGTTCATTTTGTTTTGTATAGTTTTGCTGTAAATTGTCTATTTCATTCTCAAATAATTCTACTTTTATTATTAGTCCTTGCATTGATGTAAGCAGTTGTTGCACATATTTTCTTAAGATAGCTTCTCAACGTGATAGTTTATTTGCACTCATGTCAGGCGGTTTTCTCAGTTTCTTCACAAACTAACAAGAATCTTGCTTCTTTTAAATTATTTTCTTCACTAATAAAACACTGTTTCTATCAGAATTTGATATTTTATTACCTTTTAGACTTATTTAGTTCACTTTTATATGGCTTTACTTAAAATTTCCTGTCAGTATAAACAATTTTTTTTAAAATGCTATTACTCCATTTTGGCCTTGCTCTTGGTAAAGTACACTTTTATGAATGATATAGAAATCTGCCTCACTGTCATTTATTTTTGCTTCTTCAGGGTACTGTAAAAGTGTCTTTAAACTGTTAGTGCCATAAGCATGTTGTCACGTAGTCAAAAATGAATGTTTTTTTTTTTATTTATTTTGTTTAATTTACAACATTATGGTTTTATATATTCATATATTTCATACATATTCATATTTCATATGACATTTTTGTAATTTAGGTATTTTGAGTTTATGTGTACCGTGTATCCCTGGGAATCAATAAACTCCATGTAGGCTTCACATTTACATGTTTGAGCAGTGAGCAGCAGCAAGTAATGAATATTCATACAGTGGCTTGCCTTCAAATGTAAACAAGAAGGGTTTTATGGCAGTGAGGAAATCAAGTAAAGCAACACAGATAGCGAACTTAGTTACAGTATAGCAAACTGGGTTAGTGAGATTGAGTGAAATGCTACACAAATCACCAGGGTTTTTCATATATCGATGTATTATTTTGAGGGGATATGACAGGACAGTGTATGTGTACACGCCAGCATACTGAGCTAGTGGGATTGCATGGAATGCCACACAGACCATCAGGGTTTTTCATATATTAATGTATTATGTTGCAAGGACAGGACAGTGTATGTGTACACTCCAGCATACTAAGCTAGCGGGATTGCGTGGAATGTCACATGAACCACTGCGGTTTTTCATATAGACACTGTAAAATATATCCCCTTTGCACACACACCATTGTGACATTGAACATATAGTGAATTTAAAACTTTTGCTGCATACATGATATACACTTTTATATACTGATACATTCTAGAAACTAAACCTATATAACTCTAGTTTGTGCACATCATGTGTTTTTATATTCTAAACTCATAGGTTTTAAATGGGAACATATGTTACATATTTTTTCTGTTTACCCTGCTCAGACAGTCACGTGCATTGTTTTCATATGAGGCTTGCATTGTCTAACTACCTAAAGCATATAACACTTATATAAGACTTAAATACGACTTAAACAGACAGGTTTTTTGTGACTTTATCTTCACATTTCCATATTTTTATAATTAATTTACAAGTTTGTTGCTCTTAGAATTGACTCTTCTTCTTCTGGCTTTTCCCGGTTAGGGGTTGCCACAGCGGATCATCTGTCTGCTCATGATTGGCAGTGGAGTTTTACGGTGTTGAGTTGTCAGCCCGGCGCCCAACCTTCCACCGAAGGCACACACACACACACACACACACACACACACACACACACACACACACACACACACACACACACACACACACACACACACACACACACACACACACACACACGCACTCACCTAGGGCCAATTTAGAGTGTCCAATTCACCTACTGCATGTCTTTGGGATGTGGGAGGAAACCGGAGCACCTGGAGGAAACTCATGCGACCACAGGGAGGACATGCAGACTCCGCACAGAAGGCACCCCAGCCGAGAATTGAACCAGAGAACCTCTTGCTGTGAGGCAGCAACGCTAACTGCTACACCACCGTGGCCGCCCAGGTATTGTTAATACAAATGAGTTAGATTTTTTAGTAGTTTGAACTGTTTCTTACTTCTGTTTGACAATTACATACAGACAGACAGCAAAACTTGGAATTTCTAGTGAGCATAGACCTAAAGAAGAACAGAAAGTGATTTTAGTTAACAGATTTGACTAAATTAATATGGCAAAAACATAATTTTATTATATCATTTTATTTTACTATTATGATTTTTGTTTTATAAGGATGCAATAAATAGAGAGACAGAGATTTTTAGGAATGTTGAATAGCATGGTATTTTAAGTTAGCTTGGATCCTTTTTATTACTTTATTTTAAGGGAAGGAGTGGGGGTTGTTTTTTACCACAGCTGGACTGATTTGTATTTATACTGGAAACTTTACCACGCCAACTTCAACTGTTATTTAAGTAATTGTTCTTAAATGCATTAACCATTAAGTCTTATGGATTGCTCATCTGTGCTTGTTAATAAAGAACCTGCAAATTCAACATATCCTGGATTGAAGTTTAAGAGATTTATTTGAGCTTCGTTTTTTATTTATTTTTATAACAGTTAATACTAGTGCCAGGTTTGTATTGTTTCAAATCTGAAGAGTATTTTTGTATACTTATTTCACTGAGAACACCTGATGAAAAGTTTCTTACAGTGTTTGGTTTTTTGAGGTAAGTGTGTGAAACGTGCCTTACTGAAACTTTGAGGGACTCTTCAGATTTTGTTTTGCTGTTGAAACATTGTAATGTACTGCACATAAGAAAATGTAAAAGGAAGACAGTTGCAGCAGGAACGCTAATCACATCTTCATGCGGCACAGTACAGACTGCACAGTGACAAATGTATATGATATGGCTGTCACACAAGGTGACATAACAGTGGAGGATGTCTGTGTGATATTAGCATCCAGACATGAACAATGGAGAGGACATGTATCATGGATATTAAATACAATTGGGGTTTGGTGCATACTGTGAAAATATGCAAACTGATTTGCCTGAATATGCTTGTATTGTCAGCAGAGGTTTCCAACAAGTAGGACACAGATGCAGGCTCATGGGCAACAGTAAAACCATCACACACAATCATGGACACTATCAGAATAATACCACCAGTAATACCCATGTCTCTGACACAATATAGGTGCTTCTGAGTGAGCATGCTGTAGATGGTTCTGCACCAACACACTTGTACAACTATTATGACATTTTAGCAATCTATGAGTGAAATCAAGCATACTCTTCTGACACTAACATGTGCAGGAGGTGTGAGGAGACTCACTTGACATTATGATCACTACAGGCTAGTTGACTGGTGTGCATGGCAGAGAGATATAAGGCACAATCCACTGTCATGAATGTAAACCATGCCATCAATTTTGTTAAACAGTTATGAATATCATGAGTGCATCATCGAAACAGACATCACACATGCATATCGTATTACACCTTGATGGGGGTTCCGTGCCATCAGACAGTAATGTTTATGCAAAAAAACGAATACCCACAAATAGATGTGTGACAGATCACAGTGACAAAGGTGGTACACTTCAGTTACACATCATTGGAAGATGTAAATGGAGGGATATGAGGAGGGGTGCATTATACTCAGGTATTGGTGTGGAGAAGGCTGTGAACTATGAAGATATTGTGGCCTGTCATGTGGATGTCCTGCACATACTCAGTAGTTGTGTTACATGCAAGTGAGTACTCACCACCATGAACACATGCTAGTGGACATTCCACATACCATATGTCCCAGGCCACATAACAACTGGTTTGCTGATATGATGTGATGTCTGCATGATCCTTGGTTTGTGCATTTGTTTGCATAATGAAACAAATCCCCACATGTTTTTTTTTCCATTTCATATGTTGCCATGGCTGTTGCAGCAATCGTTGACGTGTGTTGATACTGTCTGTATTATACCAATATCATAGTTGGAGTCAATGATTGTCCACAATCTGTAGTCCACCAGACAGCTGTAGGGACACAGGATTTGTATGTCATTCTTGATGTCTGTGATTTCAATCATGGACAGGAAATGGTCTGGCATACAGTCCTAATGTACACGCTCAAACACTGGACACAAGATATAGGTCGCTTCACACATCTACATATTTAGATGCCATGTATGTGATCCACTGTTCAACCCATTTGGTGATATAGGTGTTGATGGTCACATCTGTCATTGTGGAGTGAATACCTCAGCCTGGACTCCTGTTGACTGCCTTGGCCTTTTCAGGTTCCATAGGATAATGCTCTTTAAGGACATCTGACAGATGTAACAGACATGGATGTAGTATCGAAAACTCACACATGTGTGCTGCACACAGCTGGGATATTACTAGTGTCCATTTAGAGAAGGTCCATGATGACATTTTGGTCTACCTCACAGATCAGGAGAGTCAGGATGTGCCTATACATGCATACATCCGGTGCTGTCTCTAGCTCAGTCAGATGAACACATTTCAATGTATACCCTTCTAAAGGAACATAGTCAATCGGGAGGGTGTGTTGAAGTGTGTAGCACACCATGTCAAGTAGGTGTATGTTCTGAGCCATGCTGTAGGTGATCTGTGATGTAGTCACAGCCCATTGTTTCAGTGTGATAGGCCTGCATGAAGATGACACAGTGCAAACTGCCTATCTTTATCTGCCCTAGGGTTTGGGCATAACCCCCCTACTCAGGTATCATTGGCAAACTCTGTGTCATCAGCAACAGACCACATACTGTGAAAGTTGGTGAATCAACCTCCACCATTGCAGTTGTCAACACTGTTGTACCCCAAGGATCTTTGCTGGGCCCTATACTGTTTGGAATCTATTTCTCAGCAGTGCAGGCTACAAAATATGACCTGTTGCTTACCAAGTTTGCTGATTCATATATATTGGTTGCAATCATTGAGCCCACCAATGATGTGACTATAGTACAACAGGGGCTAACACATACAAATGACTGGTGCCAAAGCCACACAATCTACTAATAAATACAGAATGTGTTCAAATTTGTGCCTTATGCAAAGTGGAATTTCCTGGTAAATACACCATTGACAACACTCCCCCTATGCTGAAAACAGTGGTATATGATTTGGGAACTCATATAGATAGCAATCTGAACTTCGACCAAGTGTCTACAGCGGTATGGAAAGACTATGTTGTGCACCCCAAAAGTCAAACCATTGTATCAAAATCTGAGGAGAATATAACAGCACTGTACTCAAACCTCATCTGAACACTAATACAGTATAATGCTTCTTTTTACATGTACCTCACCAGACACCTGGAGCAGCTGGACAGACCATGGGGGTTTTACATCAAGAAATTACAGGTCCTACAAAGCATACCATGACATACGTGGATATACTGAAAGCCATGTTCCTGAAGTCTTTATTGGAAAGGATGAGGTGACTTGTGCCTGGACTACAGGACATCTCTGACCCTGCTATGATGTGCATACTGCACATATGTAAATGAGGAGTGTCTCTTGAAAGGAAGATGGTAAAAGCAATGTCCCACATGCTGTTGTAAAATGCTCTCTCTACGCTCAAGCAAATACACAACCCCCCACACACACAAACACACACACAAACACACACACACACAAACACACACACATACACACACACTTGGCTGCAGTGAAAATAGAGCCCCTATCTATCTAAGTACATAAACTACAGAATACAGTATTTTACACAAGCACCACAGCTCAAAGTCCAACTTGGAGTGTCTCAGACAACACTTTATAGCCAATGACATCAGTAGTGATTGTTGAAGAGAATATAAGTGTCCCACATGCTAGGGTAAAGTGTTCTCTGTAATGTCAAGCAATAGCACACACCCACACACACACACACACACACACACACACACACACACAGTAAACTGCAGTGAGAATAAAACGCTTATCTATCTAACACAGCACAGTACTCTATACAAGTGCCATACCTCAAGTATGAGTTGGAGTTTCTCAGACAACACTTTATAGCTGATGACATTGGCAGTGTCTGACAAGAAGAATATAACAGTGTCACACATGCTGGTATGAAATGCTGTCTGTAATGTCAAGCAACGGCTCACTGACACACACAGTTGACTGCAGTGAGAACAGAACTCCTACCTATCTAAGATACACAGACTATACAACTCTGTACTTCATGCAAGTGCCACAGCCTAAGAATGAGTTTTACATGGCTGCAGATCATCTTATAGTAGATGACATCAGCAGTGCATGTTGGAGAGAAGAAGTTGGGAGACCTGCATGAAATGGATGCAAGGGCATGTGCAAGAATTGAAATACTGTCAATCAATGTTATTGGAGCACTAACTGTATGATACATACTTCTACTCTTCTGGCTAGACACACACACACACACACACACACACACGCACTCTCACACACACACACACACACACACACACACACACACACACA
This sequence comes from Protopterus annectens, assembly GCF_019279795.1. Taxonomy (NCBI): domain Eukaryota; kingdom Metazoa; phylum Chordata; order Ceratodontiformes; family Protopteridae; genus Protopterus; species Protopterus annectens. The sequence goes on from NC_056728.1 coordinate 386,451,306, forward strand.
CACACACACACAGTTGACTGCAGTGAGAAAAGAACCCCTACCTACCTAAATACACTGACTACAGAATTCAGTACCTTATGCAACTGCCACTGCACATGTCTGACTTTTATATGGCTACAGGTCAACTTATAGTGGATGACATCAACAGTGCATGTTGGAGAGGTATGTGCAAACATAAAAATAAGAGTTGGAGTGGTAACTGTAGCATACACACTTCTGCTCTTCTTGCAAAATAGAGACACAAACACACATATACACTGTTGACTGCAGTGAGAACAGAACCCCTACCTAAGTACACAGACAACAGAACACAGTATGTTATGCAAGCACCATGGCACAAGTCTGACTTTTATAAGACTGCAGGTGAACTTATAATAGATGATTGAAACCAAAAAACAATCCAAAACTATGAATCAAAAAATGATGCTGGTGTCCAAGAAAACGGGAAGACCACACCAAAAAGACTTAACGCTGATTTATTTATGTCAAATTATTTAGCGTTTTCGCCACTAATATAAAAGCAGCTTCATCAGAGAAACAATTTAAAAAAAGGCGCCAAACCTTTAAATAAAACAAGAGGGAGTGTCGAAACACGTCACTTCCTTACAATATCAAATATAAATCAAAACAAATAGTTCCAAACCAACCATACAGTAATATACATTCAAACTGAAGCATCCCTCATTTGGAAATGACAGTACTATAAGTTATATCACTAGAAAAACTTTACATTGTATCCATTTAAAATTTTTCTTAATAAGAATAATTTCTCTTAGTAAAAGTGATAATAAAAGATCATTACGACTAAACAATCAATAAAAAGGGACCTAAAATTACCATAAAAACCCTATGAAATCTGTGATATTTTTATATAATACTTTTTAAAAATTTTTGTATATGTATTAAATCCAAAAGTAATAACAACTTATAAGTATACTTTTAAATAATGAAGTTTATCTCAAAAAAGACTTGAGTTTAAGAACCGGTGAAATATTACAGTTTTCATTCAGGCCTGGGGAGTTGAATGCATCCAATTTGAGCTGCCATTCAAGTCCCCGATTCTCCAATAATAAGGAGAATGGACCTCCCCGAATACTTAGTGGGATATGATCAATAGCCATAAATTGGAAACTATGTCCCGGATTGTTAACAATGTGTTTGGCTAAAGCATTTTCACATTTACCATGTTTAATAGCGTACATGTGCTGATAGATACGTTCACGAAATTTTCTATCGGTTTTACCGATATAAAAAGCCAAACAACAATTACACATTGCAATGTACACAATAGACTTTGTTTCACAATTAATCTTATACTTGATTTCATATTTCCTATTTCTGATACAGAATGTATTCCCTGTTCGGAGCATTTTGCACCAATTGCAAAAACCGCAAATAAATGTCCCCTTCTGTCTATTAAAGAAGTTTAGGTCAGAATTCCTTTGTAATAATTCCTTAATATTATTACCTCTTTTGTACACAACTGTAGGTCTGGGCCCTAATTTTTCCAAAAATAAAGAATTGCTAGAAATAAAATGCCAGTTTTTGCGAATAATTTCCCAAATTTGTTGAGAATTATTGTTAAATGTAGTGACCAAGCTCAAAGATAAGAGACTCTTATTTTCTTTCTCTACAATGGGGGGAGTCAAAGAGCGATCCATATCCGACATGATATGTATGGTATCCTCTAATGACCCCATTGGTATAGTATTTTCATAATTGAGAAGAGGTTTATAAAAACCTTGCAATCTCTTAAATTCAACTTTGTGGGTTAATTCATCTATTAAAGTAGAGGGGTAACCATGATTTAGAAAAAGGTCCCTCAAAAATTCACACTCTTTACGAAAGTCGAAAAGGGTACTGCACATCCTCACCGCCCTGACCAATTGTCCCTTCACTATGGCCCGCTTTTGCTTAAAGGGGTGAGAACTCGAGAAGTGCAGGAATGAATTGCAGTAAGTGATTTTCCTAAAAATTGCAGACAAAAACCTGTGGTTAAGGGGGTCCTTGGTCAATCTAACATCTAAATAGTCTATCTCCTCATTAGAAAATCTATATGTGAATTTAAGAAAAGCAGTTGATTCATTAAGAAAATTCACAAACATTTGAGCTAAAAAAGCGTCACCTTGGAAAAGTATGAAAACATCATCCAAGAACCTAGTATAGTATCTGATATTTTGCATAAATTCTGGTTTATTGAAGATGTTATGTTTCTCCCAATATGCCATAAACATATTCGCCACACTGGCACCACAGGGTGAGCCCATAGCCACACCCTGTTTTTGAAGGTAGTATTCCTTTTCAAAGATAAAAAAATTAGATGTAAGCACTATATCCAACAATTCTGTGACAACATCAATTTCATTTTTTGGAGCATTTAATTCACCCATCATAAGACCTATCCATTCTATAGCCTCTTGGTGGGGTATCGGTGTGTATAAATCGACAACATCTATTGTGAGAAAATTAAAGGAGTTGTCGAAGTTGATACTGTTGATATTATCTAAAAAAGACCAAGAGTCTTTACATATACTCGGAATGGTCTTAATGTATTTAGAAAGGATGGTATCAATCAAACGTGAACATGGGTGTGTCATGGAAGATCTCCCGTCCACTAGTGCCCTCATAGGAGGATCCATGAGGTTCTTGTGGATCTTCGGTATTCCAAACATAACTGGAACCTTTGGAGAAGTAATATCAATAAAATTAAAAGTATCCACATCAATTTTTCCTGAAAGAAAAAGGTCCCTTAAATACCCCCTCAGTCTTTTATATGAACAGTTCATTTCATTGAGAGATGAAACACTATATGCAGGAGAATCCAGTACCAAAAGCATTTTTTCTATATATTGCGATTTTTCAAAAATAACCAAACCACCCCCTTTGTCCGGTTTTACAACTCTAACTGATGATTGACATAAGCTAAGGGCTGCAATTTGTTCTTTCGAAATATTAGAGGTATTTGCTTTAAAAAATATTAAATGAGCTCACATGTCTAATATCAATTTCACAAGTCTTTTCAAACAAAAGCAGTCCAGGGTGAAGAGGGGGGTTAAATGTACTAGATAATCTCAACAAAGGAATAGAATCGTTAGTGTCATTGGTAAACAACAATTTCAAATTCAATTTGCGAACAAAGCATTTAAGGTCTATAATCAATTTTGCTAAGTCACACTGTCTGGAAGGTACAAAAGTATTCCCAAAAGAAAGCAACTCAACTAGTTCAGGGTCCAGGACAACACAATCGACAATACAGGGGCAGGAACAGGAACTGGAACAATTAATGGATTTTGAACACTTTGAAAGTAGTGATAGGTCGAACGATGTACCACCAAACATTGTGTTTAACAACAAAGGTGACTTTAAAATTTATAATTTTTCTAGTGTGACTTAGCAAAATTGATTATAGACCTTAAATGCTTTGTTCGCAAATTGAATTTGAAATTGTTGTTTAGCAATGACACTAACGATTCTATTCCTTTGTTGAAATTATCTAGTACATTTAACCCCCCTCTTCACCCTGGACTGCTTTTGTTTGAAAAGACTTGTGAAATTGATATTAGACTTGTGAGCTCATTTAATAATTTTTTTAAAGCAAATACCTCTAATATTTCGAAAGAACAAATTGCAGCCCTTAACAGCTTATGTCAATCATCAGTTAGAGTTGTAAAACCGGACAAAGGGGGTGGTTTGGTTATTTTTGAAAAATCGCAATATATAGAAAAAATGCTTTTGGTACTGGATTCTCCTGCATATAGTGTTTCATCTCTCAATGAAATGAACTGTTCATATAAAAGACTGAGGGAGTATTTAAGGGACCTTTTTCTTTCAGGAAAGATTGATGTGGATACTTATAATTTTATTGATATTACTTCTCCAAAGGTTCCAGTTATGTTTGGAATACCGAAGATCCACAAGAACCTCATGGATCCTCCTATGAGGGCACTAGTGGATGGGAGATCTTCCATGACACACCCATGTTCACGTTTGATTGATACCATCCTTTCTAAATACATTAAGACCATTCCGAGTATATGTAAAGACTCTTGGTCTTTTTTAGATAATATCAACTGTATCAACTTCGACAACTCCTTTAATTTTCTCACAATAGATGTTGTCGATTTATACACATTGATACTCCACCAAGAGGCTATAGAATGGATAGGTCTTATGATGGGTGAATTAAATGCTCCAAAAAGTGAAATTGATGCTGTCACAGAATTGTTGGATATAGTGCTTACATCTAATTTTTTTATCTTTGAAAAGGAATACTACCTTCAAAAACAGGGTGTGGCTATGGACTCACCCTGTGGTGCCAGTGTGGCGAATATGTTTATGGCATATTGGGAGAAACATAACATCTTCAATAAACCAGAATTTATGCAAAATATCAGATACTGTACTAGGTTCTTGGATGATGTTTTCATACTTTTCCAAGGTGACGCTTTTTTTAGCTAAAATGTTTGTGAATTTTCTTAATGAATCAACTGCTTTTCTTAAATTCACATATAGATTTTCTAATGGGGAGATAGACTATTTAGATGTTAGATTGACCAAGGACCCCCTTAACCACAGGTTTTTGTCTGCAATTTTTAGGAAAATCACTTACTGCAATTCATTCCTGCACTTCTCGAGTTCTCACCCCTTTAAGCAAAAGTGGGCCATAGTGAAGGGACAATTGGTCAGGGCGGTGAGGATGTGCAGTACCCTTTTCGACTTTCGTAAAGAGTGTGAATTTTTGAGGGACCTTTTTCTAAATCGTGGTTACCCCTCTACTTTAATAGATGAATTAACCCACGAAGTTGAATTTAAGAGATTGCAAGGTTTTTATAAACCTCTTCTCAATTATGAAAATACTATACCAATGGGGTCATTAGAGGATACCATACATATCATGTCGGATATGGATCGCTCTTTGACTCCCCCCATTGTAGAGAAAGAAAATAAGAGTCTCTTATCTTTGAGCTTGGTCACTACATTTAACAATAATTCTCAACAAATTTGGGAAATTATTCGCAAAAACTGGCATTTTATTTCTAGCAATTCTTTATTATTGGAAAAATTAGGGCCCAGACCTACAGTTGTGTACAAAAGAGGTAATAATATTAAGGAATTATTACAAAGGAATTCTGACCTAAACTTCTTTAATAGACAGAAGGGGACATTTATTTGCGGTTTTTGCAATTGGTGCAAAATGCTCCGAACAGGGAATACATTCTGTATCAGAAATAGGAAATATGAAATCAAGTATAAGATTAATTGTGAAACGAAGTCTATTGTGTACATTGCAATGTGTAATTGTTGTTTGGCTTTTTATATCGGTAAAACCGATAGAAAATTTCATGAACGTATCTATCAGCACATGTACGCTATTAAACATGGTAAATGTGAAAATGCTTTAGCCAAACACATTGTTAACAATCCGGGACATAGTTTCCAATTTATGGCTATTGATCATATCCCACTAAGTATTTGGGGAGGTCCATTCTCCTTATTATTGGAGAATCAGGAACTTGAATGGCAGCTCAAATTGGATGCATTCAACTCCCCAGGCCTGAATGAAAACTGTAATATTTCACCGGTTCTTAAACTCAAGTCTTTTTTGAGATAAACTTCATTATTTAAAAGTATACTTATAAGTTGTTTTTACTTTTGGATTTAATACATATACAAAAATTTTTTTAAAGTATTATATAAAAATATCACAGATTTCATAGGGTTTTTATGGTAATTTTAGGTCCCTTTTTATTGATTGTTTAGTCGTAATGATCTTTTATTATCACTTTTACTAAGAGAAATTATTCTTATTAAGAAAAATTTTAAATGGATACAATGTAAAGTTTTTCTAGTGATATAACTTATAGTACTGTCATTTCCAAATGAGGGATGCTTCAGTTTGAATGTATATTACTGTATGGTTGGTTTGGAACTATTTGTTTTGATTTATATTTGATATTGTAAGGAAGTGACGTGTTTCGACACTCCCTCTTGTTTTATTTAAAGGTTTGGCGCCTTTTTTTTAATTGTTTCTCTGATGAAGCTGCTTTAATATTAGTGGCGAAAACGCTAAATAATTTGACATAAATAAATCAGCGTTAAGTCTTTTTGGTGTGGTCTTCCCATTTTCTTGGACACCAGTGTCATTTTTTGATTCATTATAATAGATGATAGCAGGCCATGTGCAAGACAAAATGTTGGGAGACTTGCATAGGCTCATAGCGTTATATGTGCATAGAAGGCTACTAGTTGAATGGCCCTATGGTGTTTAGAAGCCTAGCTGTGTAAAAACACAGGAACCGTTATTGAGCATAGCTGGATGGTCTTTGTTAGCAGAAAGATTTTGTGAGCAGCACCAACTGGCCCCATCCATGAGGGACAAAGGTGCCACCCCAGAGGTGACTTTACAATCACCCAACCAGTAGCCAAGTTTGCGCTTCAACAGGGTCATTGAGGAGCACTGATTCACATGCAGTGGGAGCCTATTATAGAGGAGTGTGAGTCATTGGGGATATATCTGTCTCTCCAGCATGTTCTGTTTATGTCACAGGCTAGGCTGAGAATCCAAGGCCAAGTTATTCTTGTTCCATTTGATTTTCAGATTTGCAGCATTTCCACTAAGGCAGGATCTGTGACTGCTCTGTAGGGCAGGCATAGGGGTCACCTCTCAGCAGCTTACATGATGCTGAGTATACTGTTCTTTCAGTCTTTCTATGTATGTCATGTTTCGAGGCCCTGGAGTCTCCCAGGCACAGCTGTGTGTTTTCTTCAATTACTGCAGGTGTCTGGAGTGGTACAGACAGAAGGAAGCATTGTTCTGAATTAGTGGTCTGATAAGGGTAGATTACAGCAGAGGTATTCCCATCCTATTCTTGGATGTGATGTCAATATGTATGATTTGTGCAATGCAGAATGTGTGTGTTACCACTATAGACACATAGTGATTACTATCAACAAGTGTTCCCATGTCACAAAACACTGTGTTTGAGCTTAGAGGGGTGCTATGTATATCATAATTACCAGGGGTACTTAGGTTCATAGGTGTTTACTAGGCTAATGACTACAATTTACTTTTTAAGCCTAGCCATGCATCCCAAATCTCTGACAAGTTCTGATACCCTTGATAAGTGTAAGCATGGGCCTGGGATCATAGGATCATAGGATTGTAGGAGGTTACTAGGCTATTGGCCCTGAGGCCATCATAAGCCTAGCCAAATGTTTAGCCCATGTTTAGACAAGTCAGCACCCAGAGTCTCTGTCCAGCAGGGACAAAGTTGGAATCCCAGGAGTGTATTTTCTCTTTCACATCCAGTTATCCAGGTTGTGCTTAAAAGGGGATAATGAAGTACTCTGATTGATGTGGAGATATAGTCTATTCCACGGATGGGGGAGTCTCTGGGACACAAAACTGTCCCACCAACAAGTCCTATTGATATCACAGACCAGGTTGAGGTCACGCGTACTCGTTGCTCGAGTGGAGCTTGACTTGCAGATATGCAGCAGTCCCATCAAGGCACGGTCTGAGATTGCTTTGTATGCCAGAAAGAGTCACCTCTGAGGAGTCTGTATGAAAATGAGTAGAGGGACAGGGCTTTGCCTATCTGTGTATGGTAAGTGTTTGAGGCCCTGGATTTTCCTGGTGAGGAACCTCTGTGGTCTCTCTAGCTGCTGCATGTGCTTTGAGAGGTGCATGGCAAAGGGGGCATTTACCTCAATAATTGGCCTTATAAGAGAAGAATAAAGGGATCTTATGATCTCTTTGTCCCTGAATGAGATACCCTTAGGAAGGGTCATGTAGAAAGCTTTCTGTACAAAAGAAGCAATATGGTGGTCAAACATCAGGTTGCTATCAACCTGGGTGCCCAAATCCCTCACTACTGATTGTGTACGTAGGGCATTATTATTAATGTGATAATATGTGGGGACGTCACTCTCCCCAAAGGGGATGATGATGCATTTTTTGGTATTCATCTTGAGGCCATATTTTTGACACCAGTCATCTGTTTGGGTGAGACCCTCTTGGAGGACATCCACATCACTTGGGGAAGTGATGACTGCGCTCAACTTGCAGTCATCTGCAAACGTGGTTAGGCATAGCCCACTGGTTTTGGCCTGCACCACAGAGAAGTATATCCAGAATAACAGAGGCCCCAAGACCGATCCCTGGGGTACGCCATTCATTATGGGTCTACTGCTTGAGGTAGCTTCCCCTATTTTGATTAGGTGGGTTCAGTGAGCCAGTATGCTACCCATCTGGTAACATATGGATTGACGTCTAGTTGAGAGAGTGTATCTACTATGCTTGACTTGGGAATAGTGTCGAAGTCTTTGGCCAGGTCAGTGTAGGTGGTGTGCACCATCTTCCCCTCGTCCATGGCTTTAGTGGCTGTCTCAAAGAAGTCAACCAGATTAAACAGACATGACCTCCTCTTGACAAAGCCAAACTGTGTGGGGTCAAGTGTTGGAAGGTTGCCAGTGTCCCTGTTAATAAGGTCCATGATAATCTGTTCCATGGCCTTGCAGATCAGAGGGAGATGAACCATTTACAGGTTGCCAGTGTCCATTAGAGACATAGGTGCCAAACTAGGGATGAATTTCTGGTTTCCTCATACAATTGTCCAAGTTGCACTTGAATTGGGCTAGGGAGGAACTCTGGTTCACATGGGTAGGGATCCTGTTCCATAGACATTGTAGTCTCTGGGATACATAGCTATCTCTCCAGCAGGTCCTATTTATATCACAGGCAAGGTTCAAGTCTTTAGAATGGGTAAGTATGGTGCTGTTTGTTTTGTGGATATACAGGAGGTCCATCAGAGTGAGGTCTGAAAATGCCCTGTATGCCACGGATAGATTGCCCCTCAAAAGCCTGTAGGCAACAGAATGCAGGGATAGGGCCTTGAGATGGTCTGCATAGGACATGTTACTTACACCCAGTATCCTTTTAGTGAGGAACCTCTGTGGACATTCCAGTTATTGTATATGCCTCATTAGGTACATACAAAAGGGGGCATTTTACTCAATAATAGGTCTGATGAATGCCAAATACAGTGGAAAATGACTTCCTTGGACTTAGATGCCATACCTTTGTTTAGAAGTTGAGCAACATAGAATGATTTCCTCACCACTGTAGACATGTGATGGTCAAAAGCTAGATTACTATCTGTGTGTCCATAAGTCCCTGACTACTGGGTCAACCCTAAGGGGTGTGTTGTCAATATGATAGTTACCAGGGATGTATGACTTCCCAAATGATACTATTATGCATTACCAGGGATGTATGACATCCCAAAGGATACTATTATGCATTACCAGGGATGTATGACATCCCAAAGGATAATATTATGCATTTATTGGCATTTAGTTTTAGTCCGTAGCTCTGACACCAGTTGTCTGTCTGTGTCAGTCCCTCCTGGGGAACATTTGTGTCAGTGTGAGATTGAATGACAGCTCCTAATTTGCAATCATCTTCAAATTTAGTCAGCCAGAGACCAGTGACATTGGCCTTGACATCTGAGAAGTAAATGCCAAAAAGGAGCATTTCAAGGACTGATCCCTGAGGAAGCCCACTTGTGATTGGCTTCTTTGTAGAGGTGGAGTCCCCAATTCTAACTTCCTGGGTCCTGTCTGTGAACCAGTTGGCTATCCATTGACATACAGGTTTGTACCTAACCTCCAGAATTTGTCAACAATGGCTGAGTGGGGTATTTTGCCAAATGCCTTGGCCAGGTCAAGATAAGCAGTGTAAATGATTTTGCCCTCATCCATTGCTTTGGTGACCTTCTGAGGTTGAGTAGGCATGATCTGCCCTTTACGAAACCAAACTGGATTGGGTCCAGTGTCTGGAGGTTTACTGTATCTCTACTGATCATCACCATGATAATTCTTTCCATGGCTTTACATATAAGACTAGTGAGACTTATGGGTCTGTAGTTTCCAGGGTCTGTAGATGGCCCACCTTTGTGCCAAAGGGGACAATGAGCCATTGTATGCTTTAAGGTTCAGTCCATGAGTTTAGCACCAATCATTTGTGTGTGGCAGCGCCTTCTGTAATATGTTACCATCTTTAGGGGACTTTATGTTAGTGTGTCAACTTACCAGTCATCTGCAAATGTGGTAAATTACAGGAAATCTACTACTGCCTGCACTTCAGGGAAGTAGTTTGCAAACAGTTGAGGACCCAGCACAGATCCTAGTGGTATACTAATGGTAATTGACTACCAATGTAGGTGTAGTCCCCAACTTTAAGAGTTTGTGTTATGTCAGTGAGCCAGTTGCTTATCTCTGTACTATTGTATGGCCTAATTCCTACATGAGAGATCTTCACTATGACACATGAATGGGGGGTAGTGTCAAAGACCTTGGATAAGTCAACATAGGCAGTATGTCTTGTTATCCCTCATCCAGGTCTGTGGGGTCAGTATCCAAGAAGTCCATAAGGTTCAATAAGCAAGATATACCCTTGACAAAAACAAAATGGGTAGGGTCAAGTGTGTTGAAGGTCACCTATGTCCCTGCAGATATGATCCATGTTGATTCCTTCCCTAGCCTTCCAGATTACTGTTTTAGGCACATGGGCCAATATTTGTAGTTCTGCACATTAACAGATTGAGGTGCATTATATAGCACACAACATTTTATATTACATTTTGTACTGTGGTTGACATATGTGTGGAAAAAGTATTGAGACAACAGGGTTGCAGTGCTGGGGGGGTGGCAACAGATGGACATATTGTAAATATGTGACATATTGTTAGATGGGGTCCTCAGTTTGTAATGTTTACACATGTACTTTCATGTCATACATAGGAAATGGATAGTAAACAGCAGTAATGCAGCATAGTATAAACATTCCCATAGTGTGTCGAGCCGCGGGTTTGCGCAGTGGTTAGCAAAGTGCATACACATGCAAGATACACGTGTTTGCACATAGGTAAGCAGTGCACAAATGCAAGCCACAGTGCTAAAGCCTGACAGTACTGAATTTATGAAATACACCTGCTGCTTAATTGACACTGTGGCATGTGTTGATGCATTGATATATTCCTTTTTTGGCCCAGATGGTACTGGGTTCAAATGCAAGTGTATCTAATACTTTAAAATACTTTTCATTACAGAGTGATAGTGCAATGGGTGGCTGGGGTGGTGCCACGGTTAGCATTGCTGCCTCACAGCAAGAGGTACTCCGGTTCAATCCTTGGCTGGGATGCTTTCTGTGTGGAGTCTGCATGTCCTCCCTGTGGTGCCATGGGCTTCCATCGGGTGCTCCGGTTTACTCGCATATCCCAAAGACATGCTGTAGGTGGATTGGACACTCTAAATTGGCCCTAGCCATGAGTGTGTGCATGTGCGTGCCTTCTGTGGAAGGTTGGGCACTGGGCTGGCAACTCAACACTGTAAAAATCCACTGCCAATCATGAGTGGACAGGTGATCCACTGTGGCGACCCCTAACCGGGAAAAGCCGAAAGAAGAAGACAGAGTGATAATGCAATGACATGAATTGTTTAATGTCTTCATCTCCTCCTCCTGGTATTACATAACATGAGGGAGAGCAGCCTCTCCAGCTGATGTAGGCATGCACCAACAGTGCAGTGCACAACCCTACACACCATCCCTGGCAATTCAGCACAGGAGAAAAAATCACCACCTCCACCGCTGCTCCCTGAAGCTACCACTGGACCAGCCTCTGGGGCAGGACTACCTGACAGGGCAGGACTACCTGACGGGGCAGGTAGTGCAGGGGCAGCAGAGGTGGTGCTGCCAGGTTAGTTCCCAGATGCTCTGGGCAATGGTGCTGGAGCCAGTGGAGGGGGGAGAGGTGGATCCTGTGAGGCAGGCCTACCCTGCTGTGCTGTGGAGCATTTAGTGATGTGGTACATATAAATAACATGGACACATTCTGACAACACATAATAAAATAAATAAATAAATAAAAATAAAATAAAATAAAAAAGAGAAGATAAGGGTTGGGGTGAGAGAAAAAAAGAGAAAAGATGTGTACCTTCATATGTGACATACAGTGCATTGATACAATTAATTTACTCCATTATCTTAACTTTTACTTTTAAGACTACCAACTCCTAACACATAACTTGTATTTTTAAGAGTAATGACTCCTAACAGATGCACACTATACTACAGACTGCAGCAAGGGTGTCTTGACATGTGCATATGTTGCACATGTGCGTGTTCCAGTTATAGAGATTACAGTTTACAGAGGGCATTTATACCACTGGTATAGAGATTTTAATTTAATTTACATATAAATTTCAGATGTAACAGTATTGTATAGTTGAGAAGTGTGGCATTTGAACCCACAACCTTTGACTAAAGTGTAATATTGTACTCTTGGTTTGTGCTATAGACTAATGTATGAATATTTGCTTTTACAGTTGAGATATGCATGCTCAATTTGATGCAAATCTATAAAATACCAAATAAGCTATCTTTCACTTTTAATGTTAGAATAACACTACTATTTTTCTGCATACATACTGCATGCTTCTCTCATCCTCGCCAGTCTAGCCCTATGGGATAGGACATTTACCTCACGATCATGTACAGCTGTGCAAAAAGCAGAACAGAACAGAATACTATTATGAATGCCAGTCTTGCCTATATTCAGCTTATAGTCAGCTTTTAAGTTTATATGTACTCTCTGTAGTTGATGCTTACATGGGTGTGGGATGTTTGCAGTCCTGAATTTCCCTATCCAATGGTTGAGGGTATCCCTACTCCTCCTCCGTAGGTCATTGTAGTTTTGCCTACATTGTTCACCAATGCAGGGGACACCAGTGGCCCCAGTTACAGCCCAGGCTAAATTATTCCAAGCTTCTGACTTTTACTGGGAGCCAGACTATTCCCTGTTCTGACGTCTGGCACTGTGGTTCTTAACTAGGAGTCCAATAAAAATCTTGGACTCCTGGACACCCCATCTCAGTGCCCTAAATCTGACACCTTCCCCACAAATGCCTGCCATATCTGCCACGAATATAGAGCAATGATGAATGATGCTTTCCTGCCAGTTACAGTCATAATGTTTACTGGGAGTGCACACACTGTTTTAAACTGTTGTGCTCCACTTACCATTGGGCAAACATGGTGCTCAGCAGTGCACACCTCTAAGCACCATGTTTGTGTGATGGTAAGCAGAGCACAACAGTGGCAAGCAGTGAGGCATTACATAATTGCAGTTGCAATTTCAAGGTTATTGGATGTGAAGGTCATGCCAGTCCAGATAGCAGAGCTATACTTACAGGAAATATAATACACAGTATACCCACAGTCATACATGTGATAATACATAGATATATACATAAATAACTGACACAATAGTACTGTCTCAGCCCTCATAAATATAATTAATATCAGCTCCACTATGTCAACTGTTATAATTGATACTGACTATAGTGGGAAGTGGAACAACAGTAAAAGTGCATGGAATATCCTGTATTCGAACCCATGGCCATGTGTATAGCAGTCACACACTTACACCTGTTTCAACCTTCTTGTGGCATCTGTACCGCAGCCCTACACCTACACCAGATGCCACAGGGCTAGTTGCATGACATTCCCTATTTTAATAAACATTGTTAAGGCCTTGCTGTTAACCGCCACACAATGCCACTTAGCAGGTTTGTCTGATGCCCAATATGATTAATTGAATGCATCCAGTTTCTATTTTTGGCTGTCTGCTGCTTGTGGGGCTCAGTGTACAGTTTGTACACTGCTGCACTTTGCGCAAATGAGAATAACCACAGCCAAACCAGCCATTAATTTCTCTGGTTTTCCTGTGTTTGTGCTAAGCACCCCATTGTGCAAACAGTGGGGAAAAAAACAAAGACAGAAACGGGAAAATAGATAAAAAAGAGACAAGTATTTCAAATGAGGAAAAACAGTCTATGACATGTTGTTGTGTCTTTCAGCTTTTCCTGGTTAGGGGTTGCCACAGCGGAACTCTGGTCCGCTAATGATTGGCAGTAGATTTTTACATGCCGAGTTGCCAGCTCTGATGCACAACCTTCAACAAAGGTACACCCATTCACGCATGTCTCCACGCAGAAGACGCTGTAGCTGAGAATCGAACCGGACAGCCTCTTGCTGTGTGGTGACAACACTACTGCAGCACCACCACCGCAGCCAACAAAAATAGTCTATGACATGCACACTAGAAAATGATGGTTCACATTAGATATGTATACAGAGATTTGAGTATTTGAACTCTCATTCCAGTGAACCTTCAGAACATAGGATGGGTGTCTTATCCCTTTTTGCCATACACCCAGCTTTGCAGCAGGGAAGTGAAACCACCACCGCAGCCAACAAAAACAGTCTATGACATGCACACTAGAAAATGATGGTTCACATTAGATATGTATACAGACATCTGAGTATTTGAACTCTCATTCCAGTGAACCTTCAGAACATAGGATGGGTGTCTTATCCCTTTTTGTCATACACCCAGCTTTGCAGCAAGGAATTGAAATCATTCTGCACACAACCAACTGCAACATCATCTATAGTAATACAAAACCATACAACTGTTATTTGTACATTAATTATTTTTGGATGTAGTGCACTTAGTGGTCATACAACTTGCTATGATTATTGCTTGTAAATATGCAGATCTGTGTTACCTGTCTGTGTTTGCTGGTCATTCTTCAGTTATCTGACTATTAATCTGACACATGCAGTGTGTAGGCCATTCTATATCACTGGCCATAAAATGTGTGAGTATATTAAATGAAAATAATATCATATGCATTTGCCAGTAAATGAAGGGCAGCTTGGATGTTAAGGAACAACCTGTGGTTTGTGTGCTGCTTACTTACATTTCCAACCTTACATCTAAAACTTTGTAGATCTAATCTGACACACCCAATGGAAGTAAGGCAGTCTGCAGTGCTGTTTCTTCCAAGCAGTAATCATTCACAGTTGCAATCCATTGACAACAAACACTGAGGGAGTGTCTGCACTATGTTTACATCTCCTACATGGACCCAAGATTTTGGGATTCAGCAATTCTAATGAGTTCACACTTCATTTGCATATTCATTGCGCTGACAGCCCTGAATCTACACCATACAAAGTAACCATGTAGCTAGAGAAACTGAAGGTGAGGAGACTTGTTTATGTAGTGAACACAGAAAAGATGCTCTTACTTTGGGCTATATCTACACAGAGGATTACCGAACTTGAGAGG